>NC_056739.1:1668696089-1668723589 GCF_019279795.1 Protopterus annectens
TCTGCAAAGTTAGTATGCAATGTACTCAGACAACATTTTAATCCTTCAGTAAACTAACACAGTATGTTGAGTTGTACATACATAATTTCCTTGGAGGAAAAATCTCATTTACAAACAAGGTGGTAAAAAATACACACACTACATCCTTCATGCATACCGCTCATCACACACATAGACCTTCTTATGCTGAGACACTTAAAAGAAACCTTTACAAACCTCAAAGACCTACTAAGCCATCAAATGGTAACACGTATCCTGAGCAATTACTAAAGAACCCAACAAAAGAAACACTAAACTCCGCACAGAAACTTACACCAAGTGATCCTTCAAGAACAAAGCCCATAAGACAAGTAAACACTTTACTTAGTACTTATTGTACAACTCACAGCTGCCCCTCTCACCAGGCTGCACAAGTTAAAAGTAAACATTAGTTGCCTATCTGGAGCAAGGATCCACAATGCCATGCATGCACTCTAGTCACTGCAGCACAGGTAGCAATATGATTCTATCATAGTCCATGTGCGTGTAAATGACGTGAGATGTATATCACTGGACTATATGAAAAGACAAATTATGGACCTCTCTGAATATGTGTTACAAACAGGTACATGCCTTGCAGTGACCATCATTCTACCTTCACCAAAGATTATGCCACAGAATGAACAGAAAACTACTGATTTTAATAACTTAGTTTCTGGTGTCACTCCAGGAGAATCCATTATCTATCAGCATGGGAGGACATGGTTAATAGACTATGTTGCTATGCCAAGAATGGTCTGCACCTATTCCCCCAGGGCTTTTGGATATTGGTTAAAACTTTAACCACCCCTTAGAGTGTTTGTAGACAATGTCAAACCTATCAGTACCTTAAGGTTGTACTGCTCAATGATAGAGCACAAGCAACAAATTCCATACCCTACAAGCTCTCCTTACTCTGGAGAATGTAGACATGTATGCTATTAGTAGACTTGGTGTACAGCCACAGAAAGTACTCCAGAAGTGAAAGGCTGCAGTGTCTTTCAAAGATTTAGACAGATGCAGATGTTCTGATTTTCATTAGCAAGAAATGCTCGATTTTGTTTAAACAGAATGATGTCCTTGAATTCATCCACAGTCAAATCTCCATAGACAAGGTTCCTTACTATGTCCTGGCTAGCTACATGTCACCCATTATGATCCACAAAGCTCACATCTCTTACCAAGACCTACTAGAGGTGCTCATTATCCAACAAAATATCTTATTCATGGGAAACTTTAACTACCTGTCTATAGACTAGGAAACATATACTGCCTTTAACTCACAGGCACAATGTTTCCTGGACTTTATCAACACAAACACCTGGACCAGATAGTGTGCAATCCAATCAGAAGATCAAATATATTGGACCCAGTACTCACCAACATGAGAGAGCATTCTCCCTCCACCACCCCCTTCCCATGTCATGTCCTCATTAGTAAGGTCAGACCGCAAAGCTATCTCTCTGAAAATCATCCAAGTACATGAAAGTTACATTACCAAAGTTACAGTACTACTGTACTTAACCATTATCAGACCCATCATTGAGTACAATGCCCACTTTGACATGCACCTAGCCAGGTACTTACAACAGCTGGAACACCTTCAAAGGTTCCGCACCAGGAAAATCCAGGGTGTGAATACCCTGTCTTGCACAGATCATTTTAAATCCTTATTTCTGTGCTTAGTATCCTACAGATTACTGAGAGTTGATCTATGCCTGACATATAAGGAATTCTCAGATCCCGCTCTGATGGATCTCTTGCACATTTGCAAAGCAAACAGCACCAGAAATGCTAAATCCAAGGACCTGAGCTTTGCCTGCAACATAAACAGAACATGTTGGAGAGACAGATATGTGTCTCAAACAATCCCCACAGTATGGAATGACCTCTCCAATTAAGTGAAGCAGAGTTTATCTCTGACCCTATTGAAATAAAAATTTGATAATTGGATAGGAAATCACAAATTCACCTCCAGTCTGGCCCCAATGTCTCTGATGGACAGAGGTTGACAATAAGTAAATTAATCCCTGACTAACACACCCCCTGCACATTACTCTTAGCTACCTCATTGCTAATATATGCAACCATATAGGCACCCAAAGAACTCAGGGACAAAACAGGGTTGGGTGGCAAGTCTAGGTTTGTAAAGAATCTGGTGGCCGTTAGCCAAGTATATGCCTATGTGTTAAGAAGAAGAATATTTGGCAAATGGTAGTTCCTCAAGACTAAAGCACTGACATAAATGTAATCCCTTGCCCAGTAATTACAGCAAATAGTGTAAGCTTACTTTCAAAGATTTCTGAAGTCACCTAAACTATAGTAAAATGTAGGTTATCATATGTTTCTTTGATATGTGTTCCCTTGGAATTGACTTGTTTACTCATGCTACAAAGTGACTACTCAAGAGAAATGTGTGTTTGTTTTTTTGATGAGTCTCTCTCTCCAAGTATAATGCACCCATAGGGCTTGAGGTATGAAAGTTCAGACCCAGATTCAAAAAAATGCTCTTTTTTATCTGTATCATTAGACCAGGTCATGCATAAGTTTTGAATGGGTGAAACTACAAACATTATTTTCTCGTGACTGATTCTTGAAATTAAATAATGGAAACCATAAATCATGCCAATTAATAGTTGTCAGTGTATGACCAGTCTACATTATACAGTGGGAGAGAAGAGAATTGAGGAATTGTATAAAGCTAGCATCAATGAAAAGGGTATGGGGAAATAAATCAGTGATATGCAATGCTGGTGAATTATAGACAGATACAGAACTTGGTAAAAACATGCATAACAACTCAGACAGTCGCTAAGAAGAAAATAATTACCCAAAAATGATTATACTCCACCAAAGATTTTGTCAGAAGTTTCACTCTGGATAAGCAGTAAAGAAACCAAAAGTCTTAAAAACAAAAACAAGAGTCCAATAACACCAGTCATCCTTTTTTCAAATAAGGTATCATACATAACTCTCAACTGTCCAAATTTTCACAGAATGCCCAGATTTTTGCCTCATATTTGGTCAGTTTCTTCTAAAATTGTGGTATTCTGGTAAATCACTGGCAAATCATTCAGGACTGAAGTCAGGAAATATTGGTAGACATTTGAGTTTTGGACTTCATATCCTTCAGAAAATTCATGCTAATCAAAACCTGTTAATCTATCAACTTATCTAAGTTTGAAAGTGCAATATTTAAAAAAGTTTCCTGTTTCTGGGCCTTTATCCTGACATTATTTCTTCCTCTTAGAGGTTGAGTGGCATGGTGAAATACACATAGCAAAAAGAAAAGGCAGATAAAGCAGTATGTACAGAAGTTCTTTTCCCATGAAACACAAGCCACGCAAAGTCACAAAAACAGATCACAGCATACATAACATGGCCCTACAGCAGGAGATAAAGCCAGGCAACACAATTACATAAGGCAGTCAAACATATGACAGTCACTAAACTCCAACAACATGCAACCTCTGGATAACAAGAAGTCTTTATACAGACTTAGAGACATATATTAAGGCTTCTATATTCAAAATAGTTTTCAACTGGATAGACCCAAAAATTTCATCAGCTTGGAAATCCCTTCATATTTCTATTTTTTTAAATGAGAATAAACTCACAAAAAATACGCTTTCAAATAAATATATTTTGGAAAATATTATGTCTTAATTTACAATTTAACATTTCGAAACCTACCAGCTCAGTCTTCATAAACTACATCTAGAACTCATTTAGATCTTTCATAAACTCAAACTTAGACATTAAATTATGGTGGGAACTCTTAATTCCTTTCAAAATAACTAAAAACTTTCCCAACAAATTACATGAAAACATTATAAATAATTGGGAACTAAAAAATGTTACTTTTTGGCAAGATTGTATTAGGAACTCATCAGTCTTAAACATACAACAAATAATAAACACCTTTGATATTCCAAATTCAGACTGGCTTATACTTCAAAGCATTTTATCTCATGCTCAAGAGTTATACAGAATAGTCAATAATTCCTCCTTTAGTTCTGAACCAAAATTAATTTCCATTATCCAAGAAATGGTTTATAATAATCATAATTGGTCTAATTTAACCTCATTGCTCTATAAAAACTTAATAATTTACAAAGTTAATCCAAAACAAAACTTCTGGAACTTTGTTACTAAAGGTCATCAGATTAACCTCTCCTCTGAAAACAAAATTAATTTATTGTATTCTATTAAATTAACTTCCAGTCTACAAGCTTGAAAGATTTTTTCATGGAAATTCTTACACAGGGCATTTTACATCCCCAATAGGATAGCTAAAATGGACTCTTCTAAACAATTGTTTTGTTGGAGATGTTCTCAGAATTATAATGCTGATTGGATTCATATGTGTTTTGAGTGCATCAAAATTAAAAAATTCTGGGAGGAAATTGGAAATTTCCTTCAAGCTATTTTTCAGATTCCTTCATATTAACTAAATGCATTATTTTTCTGAATATAACTGAAACAAATGTTATGAGCAAAAATAATTTGTATCTACTATTGACTATACTAGCAATTGCTAGAAAATGTATTACAAGAAAATGGAAAACTTCATCTGAACCCAACTTTCAAGAATGTATGACTCTACTAGAAGAAACAATACATATGGAAACATAGGTAAAAGAAACAAGAATCTTCCCTAATAAATGGATCAACAATTCTTGAAAGAAAGTTTTTTCTCTCATAGAGACTTTAAAGATCTTCACATCTTCTTAGTACTTGGAGAAATCAGACTGATTTTTTTATGTGTAACTACCTCTCTCTAACTCTAAGATATTCTCATTTTTTTCCATATAGGCCATATGTACATATTGTATATAGTTTGTATTTGTTTCATTTGTATTCTAGTAGAAATTATGTTTTGTCTTTTTGAAAATCAATAAAATATTTGGAAAAAAAAGAAGTCTTTTATAGTGCTACCTGCTGAAGCAAGCACAGTCCAGAAACTGCAACATTGTTACAAATATAGTAATTTTTTGACTGCTCAGTCATAGAGCATACAGTGGATAAATATATATATATATATATATATATATATATATATATATATATATATATATAGATATATAAATATATATATATATATATATATATTAGTGTACACACCCCTGTTAAAATGCCAGGTAAGTGTACTCACCCTTGTTAAAATGCCAGGTTTTTGTGAAATAAAAAAAAAAAAACAAGACTACAATAAATCATTTCAAAACTTTTCCCACCTTTAATGTGACCTATAACCTGTACAATTCAATTGAAAAACTAATCTGTTAGGGGAAAAAATATAAAAATAAAAAATGTACAATAAGCTGGTTGCATAAGTGTGCACACCCTTAAACTAATACATTGTTGAAGCACCTTTTTGATTTAATTACAGCATTCAGTCTTCTTGGGTAGGAGTCTATCATCTATATTGACTTGGCAATATTTTCCCACTCTTCCTTGCAAAAGCGCTCCAAATCTGTCAGACTGCAAGGGTATCTTTTGTGCACAGCCCTCTTCAGGTCACCCCACAGATTTTCCATTAGATTTAGGTTTGGGCTCTGGCTGGGACATTTCAAAACTTTAATTTTCTTCTGGTGAAGCCATTATTTTGTTGATTTGGATGTATGCTTAAGGTCATTGCTATGTTGAAAGGTGAAATTCCTCTTCATTTTCAGCTTTCTAGCAGATGCCTGAAGGTTTTGGGCCAAACATGACTGGTATTTGGAACTGTTCATAATTCCCTCCACCTTGACTAAAGGCCCAGTTCCAGCTGAAGAAAGCAATGCCAAAGCAAGATACTGCCACCACCATGCTTCACCGTGGGTATGATGTTCTTCTGGTGATGCAAAGTGTTATTTTTGTGCCAAACATACCTTTTGGAATTGTGGCCAAAAAGTTCAACCTTGGTCTCATCAGACCATAACACATTTTCCCACATGCTTTTGGAAGACTTGATATATTGTTTTGCAAATTTTAGCTGGGCCTGGATGTTTTTCTGTGTAAGAAAAGGCTTCCATCGTGCAACCATAGCTCATAGTCCAGATATATGGAGAATATGGGAGATTGTTGTCACATGTAGTACATAACCAGTACTTACCAGAAATTCATGCAGCTCCTACAGGGATGATGTAGGTCTCCTGGCAGCCTCCCTGACCAGTTTTTGTCTTGTCTTTTCATCAATTTTGAAGGGACATCCAGTACTTTACAATGTCACTGTTGTCCCATATTTTCTCCACTTTTTGATGACTGTGCTCACTCTGTTCAATAGTATATCCAGTGCTGTGGAAATTTTTTTGTACCCTTCTCCTCACTGTACCTTTCAACAATAAAATCCCTTTGATGTTAGTAAGCTGTCTGCAAACCATAGCTTTTGCTGTAGCATTCAACTGAGTAAATGTCAAGATTATCCTACTAGGACAGCTGAACTTTATTTGGGGTTTATCAGAGTCTCTTTAATTGATGGCAGGTCTGCACCCAAGAAGACTGAATTCTGTAATTAAATCAAAAGGTGCTTCAACAAAGTATTAATTTAAGGGTGTGCAAACACAAAAAAGTATTAGTTTAAGGGTGTGCACACTTATGCAACCAGCATATTGTATGTTTTTTTTATATATTTTTTTCCCTAACAGAGTTGTTTGTTTTTCAATTGCGTTGCACAGGTTATAGGTCACATTAAAGGTGGGAAAAGTTTTGAAATGATTTAGTGTGGTCTCATTTTTTTATATCACAAAAACCTGGCATTTTAACAGGAGTGTGTAAACATTTTATATCCACTGTAGATGGTGTAGAACAGAGAAAAAAAGTATATTGAAATACTGTAAAAAACTGCACTAATGCAGAGCTTTGTATATTGTTAAGGTCTACTAAGGAATGCAGAACAAAAAGAACAGCAAGGTGAACTGATAAAGGACTGACAGCAACCCCTGAATTCAATGACTACAAAAATATTGACTTATTCAGACTCCATTGTAAAAACAAAATATTTAAGTTCTAACCAAGACTGGATTATGAAGTCAACTGCTTTCATTGTGAACTTTCTGCAACTTTTTGTAAATCTAATCACTTTACCTTTCAAATAGCACAGCTATGAGGCATTAAGCCTGAATACTTATAACCAGAAAAAGCATCACAGAAATGGTTAACGTAATGCAGAAAGTTTCCTTTCAAGCACCAGACTCACAAAACGAGAACAGATACAGAGCATGTAGCCAACCACCCGACCAGTGAAGGTAATGTAACAACATTTACCAAAATGAACTAGAATAATACAGACAAATTAATATAAACAGTAAAAATAAAGAGCATTCAGTGGGTCACTTTTGGCTATGCAATACCAGATCCATGAAAAAAAAAGTTTCAGTTATTGAAAGATGCTTGTTCAGTAACAACAACATCCATATTTCACAATTAAGTACAACTCAGTCATCCAAAGTCATGGAACTTTGAGGTCAGGGAGCCATATAGGAAATAAAATCATATATTTTAAAATGGGAGACAAAAAGTTTTGTTTCCATATTCATATTAAGCATATTGGTTTATTCTTGTGAGATTCCACAACACCGTTATTAAGGGCATTTGTCTTTACTCTTCCTTAAAGTTGTGCAAACTTTGAGTTACTTTACTGCAAGGTATGAGGTTACAGGATACTTATACCCTGAAAATCGTACATTTTTCCAAATTCCATCGTGTGTGACTTTGACATTTGTTAAATGAAAGAAAAGGTCCAGTGCAATGCATACTTTATGGAATAACCATATATCCTGGACAAGTGACATTTTGCTGCTACAGGTATTCTTGATTCTTTTTAAAATTAGGCAGACAGGAAATGGTCTCATGCTTCAAAGCATCAAGACTGTAAACGTAACACAGACAACCTTAAACTGATTAGTTTCTTAGGTAATGGGGAACATGCGAATGGGGTAGTGAGCTTCTGATGCATTTGTAAGAATATGCATGCAAGCAGATTTTATTTTTTTATTTTCATTTTACAGTTTGAAAACTAGGTGGATGGGTTGGTCCAAAGTCCATTTCCAGTCACAATCCAGGTATAAAAGGTACAAAAGTAACAGTGCAATGAAAACAAATGATAAGAATATGCATATCAACGTAAAGTAAATAGCAAGAATACAATTAGCTTACAACTGTAAAGAGGAGTCAGCTTAATTTTGTAAACATTTGCAGTGGATAATTACAATATATATAATATATGCAAGCAAAAGACAAATTAAAAATGCAACCAGATGTTTCTCATTTTATTGAGGAGCAGTGGAGGTACATTTGTTGATTGCTTGGTTTAACCAGCATCATCAAAACAAGTACACTTGACTTCTTGGAATAGGAAATCCTTAAGTGTTTTCTTGAAGACTCCAGTATTTCATTGCTTTTAACATCAGTCGGTAGGTTGTCTCACAGGGCTGGTCCTAGACTGGTGAATGTTTTTTCTCCACTGACTAGTTTAAACCATAGTACTGGCTGTCTCTTGGAGAAAAATGTGTTCCTTGTGTGATAGTTTTGTTGTCAGAGGTGGATGGTACCCCATATGCATTAATTCAAACAATAGAGTGCCTAGAAGTGTGTCTCTGCTTGTGATAAGTAACCAGTGTACTTTATACAGCGTGAAATAGTGATGTACATTTTGGACTGCTAGTAATACAAATTTTCATATATTTGCCTCTGTAGTTTACAGCTTTTTAGTGTTTTGGGAGAACTGCAAATCAATTAGGTGTAAGGCATATTCAAGTTTGGGAAACAATACAGTTTTAGTTGTAGTGTTAGATATCTGATAACAGTTTTAGTTGGAAGAAAACTTCGGAGGTAATATTATCAGTATGAGTTTTTATATGAAGACAGGGTCTGAGTTAGTTCTAAATATTTTTGTTCAGTCACATTTAGAATAATCTTTCCATTCAAGTCTGTATGCTTAAAGTTTGGTAATAAGAGAAAAAAATTGTGGGGTGGGGGTTGCAAAGAACATAATATTTGTCTTTGCTGAGTTTATTAAGAGACCATTTGAATGAAGCCAGTTGCAAAGGGTTGAAATTTTTGTTGTATAGTTGTTTGCAGGGATTGGTCTGTTTTTTACTATTGATAGAAAAAAATCTCCATACATTATAACATTTAGGTTAGAGAGGCCAAAGATGATGTCATTAAATAAATGCTAAGAAAAGTAGATGGCCCAGTATTGAGCATTGTGGGACTCCAGTATTAAGTACACATGTGGCTAAGAATCAGTGGGATTCAATACATTCTCTGTAGGCTTTGCGCGGAGCTTACATGGAGTTTACGTATGTGCAGTGATGCACAGTGAGCAGCAGCACTCATTGCATATTCATACCGGCTACCATGTTTAAACATAACTAAGCAAGGTTTCATGAATGGTAACAGTACTGCCGATCAGGAAACCATGTAACTGATCATGGATAGAAGTCCTGCTTAAATCAGAGCACTGAAGGCCCGTGGTTTTGCAGTTTCCCACAATGATCAACAGGGCTTCACAGATAGCTCTCAATCTATTAGTGCAATACATCTTGACAAAGGCCAATATAATGGAGGGACAAGGACTCTGAAATAGGGACTAATTTGATATATCTGCCATATAGAAATATGATAGAATAACCATTGGTTTGTTTTAAGATACATGTTCTGAAGGATTTGAAGTCTGAATCTCAAATGAATAATAATTATTGAGTCACATCAGTCCTGAGATCATCCCAGTAATATGGCAGAAAGCCACAAATGAAACGGAACACATCTGGACATTCTGTGAAATTCTGGACAGTTGAGAAGTATGAATGCTATGTATATGGTCCAAACACAATATAGGGCAGTGTATCTACAGTGTAGATTATTGTGAAATCCCATTTCTGGCATACTGTACTGACGTTGTGTAAATAATCTGTAAGGGTGCATGGACTGCCATGTAAAATTAGCACTCAGGGGAAATGTGTGTATTGAATAGGGACACATAGATGAATTGTAGGAATGAACACATGGAAAGAGGACAGGTGAAACAACCTAAGGTACAGCAGATGAAGGCCTGTCAGTGGAAGACAGTTGTAGCAGTAACACTAATCACATATTGATATGGTACAGTAGGGGCTACATAGTGAAAATGTATATTATCTGACTGTCACACAAGGTGAATAACAATGGGGAGGATGTCTATATGAGATAATCATCCTCACATGAATAATGCAGAGGATATCTATCATCTATCTGACATGCAGTTGGGGTAGGGTGCATATTGTGAATCTGTGCAAACTGATTTGCCTGAATATGAGTGTAATCTCAGGAGAGGTCTACAGCAAGTGGGACACATGTAAAGGTAAGTTGACAACATTAAAAGAGGCAACCACAATCATGGGCAATATCAGAATAATACCATCAGTAATCCCTTGCCTCTGACATAAATTATGTGATTTATAGTGATTTGAGATGATTCTGTACAAACACACATGTACAACTATTATGATAATCCACACTCTATGAGGGTAATCACGCACACTCTCCTAACACTGTAACACTGTAACATCTGTTGGAGGTGTTAGGAGGGACACTGCTATACTTGTATGCTATATTATCATCAATACAGGCTAGTTGACCGCTGTACATTTTATTTATTTATATATATATATATATATATATATATATATATATATATATATATATATATATATATATATATATATATATATATATATATAGCACAATTCACAGTGTCATGAATATTATCCATGACATTAATGTTGTCAAACACCTATGTATGTACTGTGTGTATCAGCAGAACAGGTAGCACACATGCATTTGGTGTAAGAACTTAATGGGGTTCCACACCATCAGGCAGTAATGTTTATGCCACAAAAAGAATATCTAGGTATGGCCAATAAGCTGTATCAGTTAAATGAGACAAAGGTAGTACACTTCAGTTACACATCAGTGGAAGATGTGTAGGGAGGTACATGAAGAAGGGTGCATTGTACTCATCAATGGTGTGATGATGACTGTGAACTATGGAGGTATTATGGCCTCTGCTGTGGATATCCTTCACATACTCAGTACTTGTATTATATACAAGGGAATAGTCAGCATTGTGACCACATGCTGGTGGATGTTCCACTTACCATCTACCCCAGGACACAGGTAACATATCCATCAGTCTAATTATAGGGTGTGATGTCCATATTATACTTGGGTTGTATGTTTGTTTTCCTGACGTAACAAATCCCACAATTTTTTTTGTCATTTCAGGTATTGTCATGGCTGTGGCAGCAGTCTTTGGCAGGCATTGATACTGTCTGTATTATACTAATATCTCAGTTGGAGTCAATGATTGGCCACAATATTTAGTCCTTCAGGTAGGTGTTCGGACACAGGATGTGTATGTCATCTTTGATGTCCATTACTTAAATAATGGACAGAAAAGAGCCTAGAAGACCGATCTTATTGTTGGACCTGATCGCTGGACCTGAGATATAGATCACTTCACACATGTCAACATATTTAGATGCCATTTATGTGATACACTGGTCTACCCACTTGGTGATATAGGTGTATATGGCCACATCTGACAGTGCTGTGTGAATAACTCAGTGTGGATTTGTGTCAAATGCCTTGGGCTTATCAAGTTCAAAAGGATGATAGTGTTGTTGTCATGCATGCCCTTGATGATCTCTTTGAGGACATCTAACAGACGTAACAGACATGATGTACCATTAACAGCTCACACAGAACTGTTGCACACAACAGAGACATCACTAGTGTCCATTTAGAAAAGGTCCATGATGGCCTGCCTCACAGATGAGGAGAGTCAGAATATGTCTATACATGCATGCATTGGGTGCTATCCCCCAGCTCACATGGCTGCATGTTGAAAATACCCTACTAAAGCAAAATAGTCTGTGTGCAGGGTGTATTGAAGAGTGTATTAAACCGTGATAGGAAGGTGTGCATGATGAGTCATGTGATAAGTGATCTGTAATGTTGTCACAGCCCATTGATTCGGTGTAATAGGCCTGGATGTTGATAAGGCAGTATATACTGGCTATTCTCAACTAGCCTAAGGTTTGAACATAATCATCCATGCAGGGATCATTAAGAAAGTCTCCCAGCTGGGGATTAAACCTCATGTCACTAGATGAGTAAACGATTGGCTCAATGACAGAACACATACTGCAAACTTGGTGAATCAACCTGTACCAGTAGAGCTGTCATCACTGGTGTACCCAAAGGATCTGTGTTTAGCCGTTTACAGTTTGGAATCTTGACAGTTCAAGCTAAAGTATATGGCTTTTGACTTACTGTGTTTCCTGATTCTTGCATACTGGGTGCAATCACTGAGTTCACCTATGATGATATACTACAGGAAGAGATAACACTGACAAATGATTTGTGACAAAGCCACATGGTCTACAAATAAATGCAGAAATGTGACTTTATTTTGTCCTTCTGAAAAGTGGAATTCCATGCTAATTACAGCATTGACAGCAGTCCTTCTATGCTGAAACCCAGTGATGCAAGCATAGGGAACACATGTAGAAAGCAATTTGAACTTTGACAACATGTCCACACTGTATTGAAAGCCTGTGTTGTACACATATTCAGATCTTAGGATTGTATGACAGCACTGTACTCGAACCTCATCAGAACACCAGTAGAGTATAATGCTCTCTTTTGCATGTACCTCACCAGCACATGCAGCAGCTGGAGAGATGACAGGAGTTTCTCACCAAGAAAACACAGGGCCTACAAATCATGCCAGGATGTATATGCATAGACTGAAAGTCATGTCACTGTAGTCTGTATTGTATATGATGAGGTGACTTCTGCCTGGCCTCCAGGCTAGTCTCTTACCTTGCTCTAGTGGGAATAATGCATATTCTCAAAACAGATATAGCTGATGACATCAGCAGTGTCTGTTGAGGAGAATATGGTAATAACAGTGTCCCACATGCTGATGTAAAAGGCTGTCTGTAATGTCAAGCAAGAGCACAAACACAGACATACCCTGACTTGGAGTGCCTCAGACAACACTGTATAGCTGATGACATTGGCAGTATCTGTTGAGGAGAATATGGTAATAATAGTGTCCCACATGCTGGTGTAAAAGGCTCTCTCTAATGTCAAACAAGAGTAGAAGCATACACACACACACACACACACACACACACACACACACACACACACACACACACACACACACACACACACACACAATTGACTGCAGTGAGAATAGAACCCCTACCTAAGTGCACAAACTACAGAACTCAGTACTTTACGCAAGTGCCATGGCACAAGTTTGAATTTTACAATATTGCAGGTCAACTTATAATTAATGACATCAGCAGGGCATGTTGGAGAGAAGGTGTTAGGAGGCCTGCATGAAATCGATGTGTAGACATTTGCAACTATCAAAATACTTTCAATCCATGGGATTGGAGTGGTAAATGTAGGATACACACTTCTGCTCTTCAGGCTTATCAAGCATACACAAACACCCAGTTGACTGCTGTGAAAACAGAACCCTACCTAAGTATACAGACTACAGAACTCAATAGTTTAGACAAGTGCCATAGCACAAGTCTAACTTTTACTATACTACAAGTCAACTTATAGTGGATGACATCAGCAGTACATGTTGGAGAGAAGATGTTGGGAGGCTTGCATGAAATGGATGTGTAGGCATGTGCAGCTATCAAAATACTGGGTTTACTATCAAAATCTTGCAACTTAATTCTGCGAGTGTTCACTTACATGACCCAAAATGTTGTAAAATCCAATTGCTGAACAGTCACAGAACAGAAACTGGGAATAAAGAAAAGTCAACAACTCAGGAATGTCAACTTTACCAAAACTACCTACACTTCCAGTTAGGTGCTATGAATATTTTTCAGCAGGGCAAGCCCTGCTGCACCCCTACACCCCCTGCTACTTATATATACAAAATCTGAGATTGCACTACAGTAAAGGAAGGGTGAATTTCCTGATCCTCACTATAGTGCAATGTCTATTTAAAATGATGACTCCACAAGAGTGAATGCACACTAGCATTCACTCTTCTGGATTCAAACATTTAAAAATTGATGTTAAGCCATATAATGTAAACCATGACAATGAAGTGGTAACAGTAGGATACACACTTCTGCTCTTCAGGCTACACACACACACACACACACACACACACACACACACACACACACACACACACACACACACACACACACACAGTCAAATGCAGTGATAACAGAACCCTCTATCTATCTAAGTAGACAGACTACAGAACTCAGTACTTTATGCAAGCACCATGACACAAGTCTGACTTTTACAAGACTGCAGATCATCTTATAGTGGATTATATCAGCAGTGTTGGAGAGAAGATGTAGGGAGGCCTGCAAGAAAAGGATGTGTAGACATGTACAACTATCAAAATACTGTATAAACATGGGATTGGAGCTATAACTGTAAGATACACACTTCTGCTCTTCGAGCTAGAAACCCCCACCCCACCCCTCCCTAGCTGACTGCAGTGAGAACAGAACCCCTGCCTATGTACACAGACTGCAAAACTCAGTGCATTATGCAGCACAGCACAAGTCTGATTTTTACAAGACTGCAGATCAATAATGGATGACATCAGTAGGGCATGCTGGAGAAAAGATGTTGGAAGGCCTGCACAGGTTTATAGCTTCATGGGTTCATATGAGGTTACTACCCCAATTGCCCTAGGGTGTTTACAAACTTAACCATGTAAAAACACAAGTACTCTTATCGAGCATAGTAAGATGGTCATTGTTAGCAGAAAAAAATTGTGATCAACATTTACAGGCCCTGTCTGTGAGAGACATAGGTGCCACCACAGGAATGAATTTACAATTACCCATCCCATTGCCTAGGTTGAGCTTGAAAGAGGTCATTAAGGAGCACTGCTTCACATGCAGTTGGGAGCCTATTACAGAGGAGTGGCAATTGCTGTAGCATATATCTGTCTCCACAGCATGTTCCGTTTACTTCATAGGCTAGATTGAGATCCCTGAACCAAGTTATTCTTCTCCCATTTGATTTGCATATGTCCAGCATTTCCAGTAGGGCAAGATCTGAGACTTCTCTGTAGGTCAGGCATAGGACAGCTGTCAGCAGCCTGCATGATACTGAGTACAGTGACAGGTATTTCAGTCTTTCCATGTTTGTCATGTTTTGGAGGCCTTGGATTCTCTCAGTCAGAAACCTCTGTTTTCTCTATTTGCTGAACATGTCTTGTGAGGTATAGACAGAAGGGAGCACTTTACTCAATTAGTGGTCTGATGAGGGTCAAGTACAGCAGAGCTATGACCTCCCTGGTCTTGGATGTAATGGTCTTATTTATGAGGTGCGCAATGTAGAATGTGTGTCATACCACTATGGACACATAGTGATTGAAGTGTAGATTTCTATCAGCATGTGTTCCCAAGTCTCGCAGTACTGTGTTTGAGCTTAGAGGGATGATATGTATATCATAATTAGCAGAGACAATTCATTGTCAAAGGGGGCAATGAGGCATTTTTTGATTTAAGGTTCAGTCCATGAGTTTGGCAGTAAACATTTGTCCGTGTCAGTCCCTTCTGTAATATGCTAACATAGTAGGAGGACTCTATATGACTGCTTCCAGTTGATGGTCATCTGCAAACTTGGTAAAGCCACAGGGCATATACCTTTGCCTGGACTTCAGAAAAATAGTTTCCAAACAGTTGAGTGCCCAGCATAGATCCTTGTGGTATTCCACTGGTAAGTGGTCTAGTGGTGCAGGTGCAGTCCTGAACTTTGACAGCATGCATTCTGTCAGTGAGGCAGTTGGCTATCCATCTAGTAATGAATGGGTTAATCCTCAGATGACAGAGTTTCTCTATGATACCTGACTAGGGGATAGTGTCAAGGGTCTTGGATAAATCAACATTGCAGTCTGTACTGTTATCCTTCATCCATGTCTCTGAGGTCATTATCAAAGCAGACCACAATATTTAATAAGCAAGATCTACCCTTGACAAAACCAAAACAGGTGGAGTGAAGTGTATTGAAGGTCACCTATGTCCCTGTGGATAAGGTCTATGCTGATCCCTTCCCTAGCCTTGCAGATAAGGCTTTTTAGGTTTATGGGTCAATAGTTCTAGTTCTCCATGTTACCAGATTATGTGCATCACATATCACACAACATTTGATTTTAATGTCTGTAGTGTAGGTGATATATATATATATATATATATATATATATATATATATATATACACACACATATGGAAAAATTACTGAGACATCAGGGTTGCAGTGCTTGGGGGGAGGCAACGCATGGCTGTATTGTAAATATGTGAAGTATTGTCAGATGGAGCCTTCACTTTATTATGTTTCCATATGTAATTTCATGTCATAGACAAGAAATGGACAGTAAACAGCAGTAATATATAATAATATTTACTCTTCCATAGTGTGGTGAGTAGTGGATTAGCTCAATGGTTGTCAAAGTGTTTGTGCATGCAAGATACACATTTTCAATTCTTTTCATGTTTATACATAGTTAAGCAGTGCACAAATGCAAGCCACACTTTGAAAAGTCTGAGAGTTATTATTGAGTCTATGAAACACACCTGCTGCTAAACTGACTCTGTGACAGCAGGTGTAAATGCATTGACACATTTCTTTTTGAGCCCAGATGATGCTGGGTTTGAATCCAGGTGTATCTAATACTTTTAAAGACTTTTAAATAAATAGCGATAATGCAATGACATGAATTCTTTATTGTACATGTGTTGCTGTGTGTTGGCATGGTGCAGTGGGGTTCAGCAGCATTGCCTGGAGATAACCACAGCATTTTACCACTGCTCACTGTTGCTGTTCATTTGTGAGTGATGTGAAGCTGAGCATTGGTGGGCGATGCAAAACTCTGCTCAAACATAGAGGCCAAAAAATGAAGGGGTTTATTGCTTTTTCTGCTACTTATCTGTGTTGTCTGTGATTCTATTTTTGATGAGATTATAGGTGTTATAATGGGGTAGATAGGATAGTGGTGAAATAGGAAGCAAGCAATGGGAGGAGCAAAGGGAAATCAATACAGGAATTTGCAGCAGGAGGTAGGAAATGACCATAACTATCCATTTCTTTAACAGTAAAAACTGAAAATATGTGCAGAATATTAACTGAATTTGGACTGTCACCTTCACAAAGAGGGAGACAACAAAGCAATCATGTTGTATAGACAATTGGACTGAACCAATTGTGTCAAGAAAGCACGTGTAAAAAATGGAGAACTATGTATGGGACAATTTTGTTTTGTGGGACAGGTGCCCATTTTTTTTTAATTCAGTAAGAGAGGATTGGTGGGCAAGGAATGTAGGTATTTCTGGGTTAGGTAAGTTAGGAAAGTGCAGAAGCAAATGCAAACAAACAAGACAAGAGACAGGGAATTTGATGGATACAAAAGAGTGGGGGAACAAGATTGGGTTGAGGGAGAGGAGAACACAGGCTCATGGACATCAAGCAAGGAGACAGTGAGAATCGAGTCCTAACCCATTGGACTGTCATCACTGTTCCCTTACTCCACTGGTGGCTGGAGTGCTTGGTGTCTCCTCCTTCTATGGCTTATGAGGGAGAGCAGCCTCTCCATCCCATAAAGGCACACACCAGTGGTGTGATGCACAACCATATGCACCATCCCTGGCAGCTCTCTGCAGGTGATGAAATCACTACTTCTGAAACTGCTCCTGGAGGGTATCACTGCATCACTTTCCTGGGCAGCACTACCTGAGGGCACAGGTAATGCAGGGGCAACAAAGGCAGTGATGCCAGATTGGCTGCCAGATGTGCTGGGCATTGGTACTGAAGCCGGTGGACCAGGGGCACGCTGATCCACTGGGGCTGGCCTTCCTCACTGCGCTGTGTAGCATTTAGTGATGTGGTACACATGGATGACATGGAGACATTTTGATGACATAATAGAAAAGAAAAAAAGAGAGAGATAAGGGCTGGGGTGAAAGAAAAAAAGAGATAGATTTAGTACTATCATATATGACATACAATGCATTAACACAATGATACAACTCTTTTACGTGAATCATTACATATAAGTATATGTCCTAACAGATACACACTATACTACAGATTGCTGAAAGTAATCTTGAAATGTGCATATATTGCACATATGCATGATCCAATTATAGCAGGGCATTTGTACCACTAGTATAGAGTTTTTAATTTAATGTAAACATTATTGAAGAAATAACAGTATTGTATAGTTGAGAATCATGGCATTTGAACCCACAACCCCTCACTACAGTCTAATATTGGACTTTTACAACTAGTTTGTGCTACAGACTAATGCATGCATAATTGCTTCTACATTTGGGATATGCATGCTCAATTTCATACAACTCTATAAAAGACCAAATATGCTATATTTAACTTTTAATGCTACAATAACACTTCTCTTCTGATGCATACATACCACTTTCTTCCCTCAGTCTCTCCAGTTGAGGAACATGAGCATATCAGTTTAACTTGCATTCAGTGGGAGCTGCGGTAAGAACAGAAGAGAATAGAAGAGCATTATACATACCAGTCTTGCCTATATTTAGCTTTCTAATTTTTGCAAGTACTATCTTATTGTCATATTTACACAGCTGTGGGATGTCCAGAATCTCAAATTCCTGCAATCAGTGGTTGAAAGTATCCCTTTTTCCTCCTGCATAGGTCATTAAAATGATACCTACATTGCTCTCCAGTGTGTGGGATACTAGTGGCACCGAATACAGCCTGATACAAACTATTCCATACCTCAGACATGAAATGGGGCTAGAATAGTCACCCCTGCAGAAGCCTTTGGCAGTGGTACTTTACCAAGAGTCCAGTAAATATCCTGTACTCCTGGATATCCTAGCTTTGTGCCCTAAAGTGTGCACCTTCCTCTCCATTGCCAACTATGTCTACCAGCTGAACTAGAGCAATGCAAACTGATGCATTCCAGCTAATTTGAGTTATCACATTTACTGGTAGTGCACAAACCTGAGCAATGATGCTAACCATGTCTGTGTGATGTTAAGCAGAGCATAGCAGTGCCAAGCAGGGAGGAATTAAATAATTAAAACTGGAATGTTAATCTGACACTTGGCCTTAGTTTGAGAGGTGTGTACTGATGTAGCTTGGAAATATAATGGAAATTGGAAGGTAACTATTTGGTGAGTTACGTTTCCAGACATGAACTGGGAGCATAAATGTAATGACCTGACATTTTTTTTTGTCTTTATACTCTGAGGAAAATGTACTTTTACAGTGTGGGATTCACACCTAGCCATAAAGAATAAAACATTTTCTTCCACAGCATTGACTTTCCATCTTTGCCACAGAATAAGCTGCTTGGACATAGTCAGGAATCATCCATAAATACAGGGGACAGTTTGAGATGCTACACATGTATGTGTGTGACCTGTCAAGGTTAGTTGATATAGATCCAGTTGTGTATATGTGTTAGTTAATTGTGATGGCTATGCAAGTCCATATAGCAGAATTATACTTACAGAAATATAGTACACAATATGCCCTCAGTCGTGCATTTGAAAATACAATAATGGTGTCTCATCTCTCATACATATAATTCATATCAGCTTCACTATCTAAAGTGTTATAAGTGAGAGTGAATATAATGGCAAGTTGAACAACAGTAAAACTATCTGGAATATCCTGTATTAGGACCCAGAACCATGTGAATGGCAGTTGTGCACTTACACCTGTTGCCACAAGAATGTTGAAATAACACTTGTCTATTTTTCTGTTCATTGCTATAAACTACACTGTCACAACAGTAAGAATAGATTGCACACCCTGTACTAGAAACCAAGACCATGTTTACTCCAGCCCTATACTTACACCTGCTGCCACAGGACTAGTCACATGAAATTTCCTAATTTCCTAATAATTCTTAAGTTCTCTGAGTTAACTGCCATATGCTCCCAGGAAAGTGCAGACCAGCATGTCCTTGGCATTGATGCTACTGTTTCAGGGACAGCAAGCATGTCCCCAGGAGGAGCTTCTGGGTTGACTTTTGTCAGTTACATTGTTCAACCGTGTAGCTTAAAACTCATTTTGTCTCACTGGCCATTTGTTGGTTTATCCAATGTCTGCCTGCTTCTCTTTCTAACTCACACACACTCGCTGACCTTTTGTGTCAGCCTAGGCTGCTTGCCCCCCCCCCCAACACCATGTGCAAGTGATGATAACTGTGCCAGATATCTGTTTTACATCTTTTGGATTCAGGGATACATAAGCTTTGTATCTGATGCTCAAGGTACATAGCTGATTTAGTGCTTAGTATATCTGTACCTGTGATGTTGAACTGGTAATTGTACCTTTGACTTATATTGGTCTTAGAAAGTTAGACAGTTTGATAGTATCAACATTTTCCAACTTTATAGTGAATGATCTTGTGAGGGTTGTAAAGTCTGAAATTGCAATGCATATCATTACTTTCTAACTTCACTCTTTAATATTTTTAGTGCAAATGTATGGTGCTAAACTAAGGACATGCAGTGACCACCATCACTGTTTGAGATACAACTGTGTGAATCCCTTTGTATTACACAGAACTTGGCAGTTAATAGAGTGAAAGCCCTTTCTATTAATGTAGAGCCTTCTCTGTTCCCTGGGTGGTGCCTTAATTTCCACATGTATGCAAGCTATTGCACCCAGTACCTCATGGTAGTGTGCAACATGGTAGAACTCCTGCATATTTCTAGCCATATACTCAGGAGTATGGGGAAAATATATGTGGTCCCTAGCATGTTGCAGCATAGCATTCAGGAATTGATGGAGGATCCTGGATGCTGATGCCTGTGACACCCACAACATGTCCCCTGTTGATCTCTGAAAGGTACCTGTACTAAGATTCTAAGTGATACACATAACTTTGTCTCCACTGGGATGGGTTTCCCTTGGTTTATATGGCTATGAGTTGAGGATGACAGAGGTTGCAGAGTTCTTGTAGTGTGTCTCTATCCACCCTGTAGCACTCTACAATTTCCACATCATAGGTTCATAGGTTCATAGGTTCATACTAGGCTATCTGCCCTAGGGCATTTATAAGCCTAGCCAGAATGTGTTTGGCTTTCGCCACCCATTTTAAATTTATTTTGCTATGCCCTTTTTTGAGGTTAGTATACTGTGCCTCTGTCTAACAATGACACAGAAGTGATACCCGGGGTAAACCTATGATCTCCCATCCACTCATCAAGATTCCTCTTGAAGAGAGTCAATGAGGGACTCTGCCTAACCTGGACTGGGATTTTATTCCAGAGTGAAGGGAGCCTCTGGGTTATGAATCTGTCCCTCCAGCATGTCCTATTTATTTCAGTGCATGAGGTTCAAGTCTCTCGAGCACTTAGCTCGATGGGATTTGGATTTTCTGAGGTGCAGCATGTCCATTAATTCCGGGTTGGACATGGCTTTATATGTCAGGCACAGATCGCCTCTGAACAGGTGGTATGCCACTGAGTAGAGCTGGAGTTTCTTTAACCGGGCAGCATATGGCATCTGTTTGAGCCCTTTGATCCTCTTGGTGAGGTACTTTTGGGGTCTTTCCAGTTGCTGCAGGTGTCTGGTAAGGTACATCCCAAAAGGGGCATTGTACTCAATTATGGGCCTGATGACGGATGAGTAAAGAGGCACGATGACCTCCCCTGATCTAGATGTGAATCCCTTCATGATTAGGTGGGCTATATAAAATGTTTTTCTAACCACTTTGGCCACGTGGTTGTCAAATGAGAGATTGCTATCAACTTGGGTCCCCAGGTCCCTAATTACTTCTTCTGTACTTAATGGATTACCACCTATGTGGTAATTTGTAGGCACTTTGTTTTTGCCAAAGGGGATGACTATACACTTTTGGCATTTAGCTTGAGGCCATGGCTCTGGCACCAGTTGTTTGTTTCTATGAGGCCCTTTTGGAGGATGCTTGTGTCGGCTGGAGAGTCGATTATGGCACCCAGTTTGCAGTCATCTGCGAACTTGGTCAGCCATAGTCCTTCCATGTTGGCCTGTACCACCGAGAAATATATACCGAACAAGAGAGGTCCCAGGACTGAGCCTTGTGGGACACCACTTGTAACTGGTTTGGAGTCTGACATGGCTCCAGCAATTCTAACCATGTGGGTTCTGTCCTTGAGCCAGTTTTCAATCCATCTAGTGACATAGGGGTTTATATTTAAGCTGGTGAGCTTATCTATAATGCCCAAGTGGGGTATTGTATCGAAGGCTTTTGCGAGGTCCAGGTAGGCTGTGTGGACCACCTTCCCCTCGTCAATGGACTTGGTGACTGTTTCAAAGAAATCAACCAGGTTTAAGAGGCAGGATCTGCCCTTAACAAAGCCGAACTGGGTAGGATCCAGTGTCTGTAGGTCCCCAATATCTTTATTTATGAGGTCTGTGATGATCCTTTCATTAGCTTTGCAGACCAAGCTAGTCAGGCTTATGGGGCGATAGTTTTCAGGATCCGTTGAGGCACCACCTTTATGGAGAGGGACCACTGTTGCTGTACGCCACTCTTTGTGCACATATCCTGTAGTAAGGCTGAGATTGAACAGTAGTTTTATGTTTGGATTTAGCTCTTCTTGGAGTTCATGTAGGATGCAGCCCGGGACACCGTCTGGTCCCATTTATGCTGTGTTTTTTGCTTTGGAGAGGGCGGCTCTTACTTGAGCATCTGAGATGTCAGGGGGGCAGCACTCTGCTGGGATAGATATTTGCCCTTTTGATGAACCTGTCAGCTAGGATGTTGGCAATGTCTGTGGGTTCGGTGTATTTTTTGTCATTTTGGACTAATTCTGAGCATATCTGGGAATTACCACCCAGGTTCCTAACATAACTAAAGAAAGCCTTGTGATTATCCTTAGTGTCCTGTGCAATTTTTCTCTCGAAGCTGGCCTTAGACAATTTTATGAGTGCCCGTAGTTTTTTACTAATACTGATCAGTGATGCCTTCCCTTTATGGGATTTTGCTCTATCATTTAGTAGCTTCCTCCTTCTATTGTATAGTTTGTTTATGGCTGGGGTCCACCAGACAGGACTTCTGCCTTTGGAGGATTGGGTCTTGGTTTTATTTGGGATCACATGATCCATGCATTCCTGAAGGTGTTCATAGAATGCATTTATAAAGGATTCTGCGGTCTGGGCCGTATTTTTCACAGACCCGGGGGCTTTGAAGGATTCCACCTCAGTTTTGAGGAGTGTGAAATTTGCTTTAGAGAAGTTTTTCAATGTGGTTTTCTGGGCAGGGGGTGGGGTCGGGATGTGAATATCCAGTGAGATTAGTTTATGGTCTGATCTTACCAGTGAGGGATACACTTCTGGTCTGGAGCATAGAGTCCCCATGTTGGTGATGATCAGGTCCAGTATGTTTTCCCCTCTTGTGGGAGTGGTAACAAGTTGTTCCATAGCATTTGAGTTTATAAATTCTAGGAACCTTTGGGCTAGGGTGTTGGAGCTAGAATAATGCTCCCAGTCTATGTTTGGGTAGTTGAAGTCACCCAATATAATGGTGTTTGGAGAGACCTTCATATTTTCCAGTGTTCTCAGGAAGGCCGAATGTGGTTCCTGTGTTTGGGAGGGTGGTCTGTAGCAGGCTATAAACTGGGAGGCAGTTTTACCCACTGTTAGTTGCACATGGATAGTCTCTGATGCTTTGTGCTTTGCCACCAACCTGGAGGTGTGGGTATCTTTGATGAATATCGATACTCCCCCTCCTTTTGTGGTTCAGTCCAAGTTTTGGGGCCAAAAAGCATGGTATGAGGTATAACCTGGTAGTGCTGAGGTGCTCTCGGGAGCCCTGAACCAGGTTTCTGTTACTGCACAGATATCAATGTTCTCCATGCTAAGGAGAGTTTTGAGTGCATGCATCTTGAGGTTTAGACTTCTGATGTTGAGTAGCATTACTCTTAGTTTCTTATCCCTTGTGATACCTATGGAGGTGGGTTTGTCTTTTGAGCCTTTCCTAAAAAAGGCACTATGGGGGTAGCAAGAGCCTTTGCCAATATCTGAAAGCCCAGGGGTGACAGGTGCAAGCCGTCCCTAGCGAAGCATCATGGCTTGTCGAGCATATCATCCCAAGCTGACAGGCATTGGATCCCCTTTGAATGACACCAGTACTTAAGCCAATTGTTTAAATTGATCATCTTGTCTTCATATTGTGGCATCATTCTTGGTGAGGGTAAGATGTTACTCAAGGTCAGGGTCATACCGGCCTGGGCTACATGCTCAGAGAGCTCCTCTATGTCTCTTTTCATGTAGTCCAGGGAGGTACGTCTCAGGTCATTCACACCAGCATGGACAATGACTGAGTCATATTTGTACTTGCTTGGGGTGACCTGAGTGCTTGTGTTATGTGGCGGATCCTAGCGCCCGACAGGCTGCTCACCGTGACCCTCTCCTTGTTCAGCCTGGTGAGCGGGACGTCAGTGTGCCTGACGATAGAGTCACCTATTACAAGTGTATCAGGTGTGTTGTTTATTCTTAAGGGCTGTGACTGTTCGGCACACTGGCTTTGTGAGAGATGTGTTGCATGTGTTTTGTTTTGGGGTAGCGGTTGCTTGGGTGTCTGCTTTGGAGGTCTATGCTGCTTGGGCAGACCTTTATTTAGAGCCTCAGAGTATGTTTTTGTGTGATTATGTGTTTGGTTTGCTGTCGTGGTAGGTCTATGTGAGACTGGAATTGTAGTGAGTGTGGTTTCCTTCTCCTCCTGACTGGTTATGCCAGTACTGAGTTGAGAGAGCTTAACCTCCAGTTTGGCTATATGGTTGCATCTCTCACATGTGTTGGAATTTGTTGGGAGGAGGAGAGGGTTGTCTGTGTACATGAGGCAGTTGTAACATTGCCTCAAGATTCCCAGATTCACCAGCTGGATCAGAGAGGAGATTGACAACTGACCTTTGGACATGCTAGAATAATATTGGGAATTCCTTTATAATTGAAAACAAGGGCCAGTGGGGAGTGAGGGTGTAGTGCTTTTAATTTTTAGTGCTGACTTATATAATTGCTTTAGTGAGCAAGTGCCAGGTAACTTAAGTGCAATGTGTTACAGGTAACTTAAATGCAAAAACGACAAACAGTAACTTTCTTTCAAGTGAAACAAGGAAATAAGTACAGTAAGCAATGCAGATATCACTAGTGATCCACAGAAGCACTGAGAAGCGCGTATTAGGTGGAATTAGCGTTCCAGGAAATAACAAGCAAACAAACAACAAGCATATAAACAAAGCTAGATTCAGCAGGCCTGGATCTAGTCTATGCTACAGCAAACAAGGTGTACCAATTTCAGTAAGATACAGTTCAAATATTCAGGCACTATAAACCTTTAACCAGAAATTCCCAGCTCAGAAGGGCAGAGTCCAGCCTCTTCTCCCACAAGAGTGCAGACCACGAACCTTCTTAATGTAAAATAACTGGCCTGAAGCCCAAGTGCTTAAACCAGAACTAATACACTTTAAGAATAACAGACACTGGGCTCTCAATCAGCAGTTCCCAACTCAGGAGGATGAAAGCTACCTGTCCTGCCACCACAGTGCATGCCACAAACCTTCCTAATGTAAAACAACTGGTCTGAAGCCCAAGTGCTTAATCCAAAAGATTTAGAATGATAGCTACACTTTAATCAAGTTACTACCAAGCAGTAATACATACAATTGAATACTTTAGAGAATGCCTGGATTAGTGCTCAAGTTACACAAACAAAGCTAGATCCAGCAGGCCTGAATCCAGTCTATGCCACAGCAAACAAGGCGCACCAACTTCAGTAAGAAGCAGTTCAGATATGCATGCACTATAAGCCTTTAACCAGAAATTCCCAGCTCAGAAGGGCAGAGTCCAGCCTCTCCTCCCACAAGAGTGCAGACCACGAACCCTCTTAATGTAAAATAACTGGCCTGAAAGCCCAAGTGCTTAAACCAGAATTAATACACTTTTAGAATAACAGACACTGAGCCCTCAATCAGCAGTGCCCAACCTAGAAGGATGTAAACTACCTGTTCTGCCACTACAGTGCAGACCACAAACCCTCTCAGTGCAAAACAACTGGTCCGAAGCCCAAGTGTTTAAACCAAAAGGCTTAGAATGAGTTACACCAAGCAGTAATAAATACAATTAAGTACTTTTAAGATGATGTAAAAGTAAAATAAAGTAGGTAGAAACACAAGTACAGTAAAAGCTGATGAATTTTTATTTTTTTTTTCTGAACAAGTGCTGAGATCAAAGAAACAGATTTGAGTGCTGAAACTAGAAAAGTGGCTAGTTATAAGAAAAAAAAACTAAGCTAGAAGGCTTCCCTCCAACACAGAAGGGCTTGGGGGCTCAGAAGCCTACAAATAGCCTATACCACTTAACAGGAAAGGCATGAAACAAGCTTAATTTTTTTTTCTGTTTCCCAGATGCTCTCTTTGTACACAGTAGGAGTGCCTGAAATCAGAATATGATCTCACTGCTCTCAGTTGAGTGAGCAAATGAGATGGGCCCAGAAGGAGTATCCAAACACAAATTTACAAGAGGGGCAGGCAGTTTCAAGGCCACTAAGATTAACACCAAAACAAAAACAGGGAGGGTGGATGGGACTATCTGAAGAGCAGAGTCAAAACTTCCAGTTCAGTTAATATTCCTGCAACACAGTTAAAATCAATTTAAATACTGTATTTTTGGGAAAAAAGTGCAGATAAAGGTACTTAAATTCTCTTATACGTCCAGTTGAATACAGCTTGTTCTTAGCCGGCCAAAGCTGAGGTTTTTAAGCAGAAAATATTTCACACTGTACCACTTAAATAGGCAAGGACAGGAAATCAAAGAATGTGGCTACCCCACACCTGTAATTACTAGCAAATAATAAAATTCAGCAAACACTGACTAACTTCCAGTTCAGTTAATATTCCTGCAACACAGTTAAAATCAATTTAAATACTGTATTTTTAGAAAAAAAAGTGCAGATAAAGGTACTTAAATTCTGTTATACGTCCAGTTGAATACAGCTAGTTCTTAGCCAGCCAAAGCTGAGGTTTTTAAGCAGAAAATATTTCACACTGTACCACTTAAATAGGCATGGACAGGAAATCAAAGAATGTGGCTACCCCCACACCTGTAATTACTAGCAAATAATAAAATTCAGCAAACACTGACTAACTTCCAGTTCAGTTAATATTCCTGCAACACAGTTAAAATCAATTTAAATACTGTATTTTTGAAAAAAAAAGTGCAGATAAAGGTACTTAAATTCTCTTATATGTCCAGTTGAATACAGCTAGTTCTTAGCCGGCCAAAGCTGAGGTTTTTAATCATGTAGATTGTGATAAGTTAACCAGGATCTGAAAACTCTTCACCTTCTTGGCCTTGGTCTATTAGCATCAGCAGCAGCATAGACTTCAACCTGCTCCACAAACACATGAATTAAAGCAACAGCAGCCTGTAACATTGTTTCTGTGTAGCCTAGTTTCCATGGCTGCATT
>NC_056739.1:1668728589-1668741089 GCF_019279795.1 Protopterus annectens
TCCTTCCTGCAGTCGAGTGACATTTAAAGACATGCAGGTAGGTGCGTGATTGAATGGGTGTGCCTTCTTTGAAGGTTGGGTGTCGGGCTGGCAACTCAGCACCATTAAAAAAAATACACTGCCAATCATTAGCGGACCGGAGTTCCACTGTGGTGACCCCTAAACGGGAAAAGCCGAAAGACATTGCAACCACATTAATGGGCACTCCTTAGTTCAAACGTTCAACAGGCTGCTCTTCATAAATGACCAACACACACAAAATAGTTACATTCCAGAATGACTTACAGAACCATAATTAAATTCAGATATCTAAGGTTGAGCACTTTCTTCCCAATACTTAATGATTACATTATATAAGTTGTGTTTTATAAATAAATATAATTTGAAGTCTCATATGTATGGAGAAGAAAGTGCTCAACCTTTTAATAAATGTGTATATTTAAATTTAGTTATGGTTCTCTGAATCATTCAGGAAGGCAAGTGTTTAGGGTTTGTTGTATATTAATCAATACTACAACTATGGAATACTTCTTTTGAGTTTGATAGACAATATTTAATGTTTGCTACAAGCATTACTGTTATAATATATGAACGTAATGGTGCTATTGTTTACTACTAGCATTATTAGGCAGCATAGGATGGTGGTTTGTAGGATGACATTGGTGATCAAGAAGAGGAGGATGAGTGTGAGGGCAGCACCAAGGATCAAATGGTGGAAATTGGAAAAGGGTAATAGTGAGGTGATGTTCAGGGAAGAGTTAAGACAGGCATTGGGGGGCAGTGAAGAGTTACCGAATAGCTGGGTAACTACAGCAGAGCTAGTAAGAGAGATGGCTAGAAAGGTGTTTGGTGTGACATCTGGAGAGAGGAAGGAGGACAAGGATACCTGGTGGTGGAATGAAGAAGTACAGGAGAGTATACAGAGAAAGAGGTTGGCGAAGAAGAAGCAGGATTGTCAAAGAGATGAAGAAAGTAGAAAAGAGTATAAGTAGATGATGTGTATGGCAAAGAGAGAGATGACGAAGGCTAAGAATAAGGCGTATGAAGAGTTGTACAAAAGGTTGGACAATAAGGAGGGAGAAAAGGACATGTACCGATTGGCTAGACAGAGGGACTGAGCTAGTAAAGATGTGTAGCAGGTAAGGGTGATAAAGGATAATGAGGGAAATGTGCTCACAAGCGAGGAGAGTGTGTTGAGCAGATGGAAAGAGTACTTTGAGGGGTTGATGAATGAAGAGAATGAGAGGAAAAGAAGGTTGGATGATGTGCAGATAGTGAATCATGAAATGCAGTGGATTAGCAAGGAGGAAGTAAGGATAGCTATGAAGAGGATGAAGAACAGAAAGGCTGTTGGTCCAGATGACATACCTGTGGAAGCATGGAGGTGTTTAGGTGAAATGGCAGTGAAGTTTTTAGCTAGATTGTTTAATGAAATCTTGGAAAGTGAGAGGATGCCTGAGGAATGGAGAAAAAGTGTTTTGATACCGATTTTTAAGAATAAGGGTGATGTGCAGAGCTGTAGTAACTACAGAGGGATTAAACTGATCAATCACAGCATGAAGTTATGGGAAAGAGTAGTGGAAGCTAGGTTAAGAAGGGAGGTGATGATTAGTGATCAGCAGTATGGTTTCATGCCAGGAAAGAGAACTACAAATGTGATGTTTGCTCTGAGAGTGTTGGTGGAGAAGTACAGAGAAGGTCAGAAGGAGTTGCATTGTGTCTTTGTGGATTTAGAGAAAGCATATGACAGGGTGCTTAGAGAGGAGTTGTGGTATTGTATGAGGAAATTGGGAGTGTCAGAGAAATATGTAAGAGGGTACAGGATATGTATGAGGGAAGTGTGACAGCAGTGAGGTCTGCGGTGGGAGTGACGGATGCATTTAAGGTGGAGGTGGGATTACATCAAGGATCAGCTCTGAGCCCTTTCTTATTTGCAATGGTGATGGACAGGCTGACAGACGAGATCAGACAGGAGTCCCCGTGGACTATGATGTTTGCAGATGACATTGTGATCTGTAGTGAGAGTAAGGAGCAGGTGGAGGAGACCCTGGAGAGGTGGAGATATGCTCTAGAGAGAAGAGAAATGAAGGTCAGCAGGACTAAGACAGAATATATGTGTGTGAATGAGAGGGAGGATAGAGGAATGGTTAGGATGCAGGGAGTAGAGGTGGCAAAGGTGGATGAGTTTAAGTACTTGGGATAAACAGTTCAAAGTAATGGTGAGTGTGGAAGAGAGGTGAAGAAAAGAGTACAGGCAGGATGGAGTGGGTGGAGAAGAGTCTCAGGAGTGATTTGTGACAGACGAGTACCAGTAAGAGTGAAAGGGAAGGTGTACAAGAGGGTAGTGAGACCAGATATGTTATATGGGTTGGAGACAGTGGCATTGACAAAAAGGCAGGAGTCAGAGCTTGACGTGGCAGAGTTGAAGATGTTAAGATTTGCACTGGGTGTGATGAGGGTGGACAGGATTTGGAATAAGTATATTACAGGGTCAGCCCAGGTTGGAAGGTTTGGAGACAAACCCAGAGAGGCAAGATTACGTTGGTTTGGACATGTGCTGAGGAGGGATGCAGAGTATATTGGGAAAAAGATGCTAAGGATGATGCTGCCAGGTAACAGGAAAAGAGGAAGGCCTAAGATAAGGTTTATGGATCTGGTGAGAGAGGACTTGCAGGTGGTTGGTGTGATATCGCAAGATGCAGAGGAGAGGAAGAAATGGAGACAGTTGATCTGCTGTGGCGACCCCTAACGGGAGCAGACGAAAGAAGAAGAAGAAGAAGATTATTACTATAATTTATGAAAGTAATGGTGTCAAATGTCTAGATTTAATAACTGTTGTTTGAGTCAGTGTCATTCGTAGATAATGGTTATTTGCTACTAGAAAGATTATCATATTGTTGAATTACTGGTGCAACATATTTTGCTTTTAGTATAGTTGCTTGAACTGCTGCAATTCATGGGTTGTGGCATTCACAATAATGGTGTCAACTCCCCTATAGTATCTAAAACAATGAACCTTTCAATTCACTTCTTAAAATACCAGTTAAATTAAATACTGTCACCTCCAAACACTTTGCAGCAACCTCAGAGATAAGAAGTCTATAAGTTACTTATAGCTTTTTATATGGATATTTTGTTGAACTATAACTCCCTCTGCACTAAATTTCAAATGCATAGACAAAAACGAGGGGTGAGACGAACAGAATTCTGCAGATACTACTGATGGTTAAGACAGTGTGGTCTTAGAGCATAATGCCCAGCCGATGCAATCACATCAACCATCTGAAGGTAGAGACACCATTCCATGTGTTAAAAAAGGTAGCTAAAGTAAGCAGGAACAATTTCTCTGAAAATGACCCTGTACCCATAATGCTGCATAACAAAATTAACAATACAATACAGCAGGAACACACATAAAAATAATAAATTAATTGTTTTAACCGATGGGGTAATTTAAGTAAGTCATAGTTGTAAATATCTGGGTACAGACTATAGGCAACGCGAAACCATATAAATCAAAGACTTGTTCTTAAAGACTTCATCAAAGAGGTTAACACATATTACATGTTTGAAGCAAGAACAAAAGTCCTGGCTTTATACTACAGTGAATCATTACAAATTCAGTATCGGGTAGCAGAAAAACATTCTGTGATCATTTAAGCAATGTCTTTTGGCATTATCCCATATGATCAACAGCAGAAGAAATCACACAGATGCAAAAAGTCTCAAATCTTTTCAAATGAATACAAAACCTTTCAATTGAATAAATAAAACAACAAAACATACTTATATTAACTATGAAACTGTGTTGACCAGTTAGAAATGAAATTGCCAATGCCCCATATAAGGGTAGAAGAACACACAGAGAAGGTTAGGAGAACCGTGCACTGTGGAAGGAAATGAGTTATGAGGAAAAAGTAGTTACAAGGGAACACATCCATGGAAAGGGGTGTGTGATCAAGTAGATTAGGCTAATTTCCCAATCCAGACTCAAAAGCCTATCAGAAAATGTTGATTATAACAGAGCAGGCTGCAATCAGTTGTGCTAAATGGGAATTCCCTATAGAAGACTGTATACAGAAGAAGAAGAAGAAAGTGAAACAAGGAAAGTTGGCATGAAAAAACTAAGAAATAAAAAGGTGACAGGCAGTTGTTAATTACAGTAGTCCATGAAGGTGTGCAAGTAAGAGAAGTGTGGAGAATAACTCAGCACAAAGATGCAGAAAAGTGCAGACATTCTACTAAAAAGGGTGAAGGGAAACAATTAGAGTCTAGTACTACTGCAGACTATAATGTGTTTCCAATGTTTAGAATCTATATTTTTGATGTAGATAAATCACTAAAACATCCTAAGGCATAAAAATAAACAATGGGTATGCAGTCAGCGTGTAGACTTTAGACCCATGCACTTACTTATAGAGAGTAAGTAAAAATGGGTAGGAGAACGTCTACAGTCTTCAGATTCAGGGTAGGTGTGATAAATAGCGAGATATTTTTACAGGGGAAAAATAGTGAAAAGAGTAAGATGCCCACCCTTGGAGACCCTATTAACATTAATTGTAATTAAGATTAGAAAAGGTTAAAACACTTTTGCACTTGATTAACTACATTAATAGACACTCTTTAATCCAAACATTCAGCAGACTGCTACTTATAAGCAGCCAAAAAACATTAAATAGTTACCTTTCCGAATGGCTTGCAGAACCATAATTAAATCCAAATATACAGATTTATTAAAAGGTTGAGTGACTTCTTCCAAATGCATAATAATTACATTATATGAGGCACAGTTTACAAATTAATATCTTCTGATAGAGTTTTATATGAATGAGGATGAAAGTACTCAACCTTTTAATAAATTTGTATAATTAAATTTAACTACGGTACTGCAAATCATTCAGGATGGCAACTGTTTAGTGTTGATTGAACACTAATGGACACTGCAACATTATAGAATGCTTTTCTGAGTTTGATAGACAATAAGTCATGTTTGCTACTAGCATTACTGCTATAATATATGAAAGCAACTGTGCTGCTGAATGCTACTAGCATTACTATTATAATTTATGAAAGTAATGGTGCCAAGTATTTGGGTTTAATAACTGTTGTTTGAAACAATGCCATTCACTAGCTAATGGCTAGTTTGCTACTACAAAGCTTATCATATTGTTGAATTAGTGGTGCAACATATTTTCTTTTAGTATAGTTGCTTGAGCTGCTGCCATTCTTGGGTTGTGGCATTGGCAATAATGGTGAAAACTCCCCTATAGTAGCTAAAACAATGAACCTTTCAATTCAGTTCTTAAAATACCAGTTAAATAAAATACTGACACCTCCAAACACTTTGCAGCAACCTCAAAGATAAGAAGCCTATAAATTACTCATAACTGGTTATATGGATATTTTGCTGAACTATAACTCCCTCTGCATTAAATTTCAAATGCAAAGACAATAATGAGAAACAAGATGAACTTAATTCTGTAGATTCTACTGATGGTTAAGACAGCATGGTCGTAAAGTATAATGTTCCAGCCGATGTACTCACATCAACCATCTGAAGGTAGAGACACCATTCCACAAGTTAAAAAAGGTAGATAAAGTAAGCAGAAAGAATTCTTCTGACAAAGGTCCAGTACCCATAATACTGCATAACAAAATTAACAATACCTGTGCAGCACACAGCAGGCAAGCACATAAAAAGTGACAAACTGACTGTTGCAACAGTTGGAGTAATTTAAGTAATTCCTAATTGTAAATATATGGGAATAAACAGACCATAGGTAAAGAGACGACATATAGTTCATAGCCTTATTCTTAAAGACTTCATCACAGAGGTTAAAACATATTGCGTGTTTGAAGAAAGAACAAAATACTGGCTTGCCACTACAGTGAACTACTACAAATTCAGCATCAGGTATCAGAAAAGCATTCAGAAATCATTTAAGCAATGTTGTGTGGCATCATCCCATATGTTCAACAGCAGAAGAAACCACACATTTGCAAAAAGTCAGCAAATATTTTCAAATGAATGTAAAACTTTAAAAATGAATACATAAGTCAAAGTCATTAGCATTAGGTTAAATCATACATATGCTAAGTATGAAACTGTGTTGACCAGTTAGAAGAGAAATTGCCAGTGTGCCATATAATGGTAGGAGGTCAGGGAGTGGACATTAGGAGAGCCATGTATGGTGGAAGGAAATGAGTTGTGAGGAAAGAGTGGTTATCAGGAACACATACAGGGAAAGGGGGTGATATCAAGTAGAATGGGGTAATTCCCCAGTCTAGTCAGAAAATGTCGGTAATCACAAAGCAGACAGCAATCAAGTTCTGCTTAATGGGATTTCCCTGTAGACAAGTGTATGCAGAAGAGGAAGGAAGTGAAACAATTACTGTTAAATGAGAAAAACTAAGGAATAAAAAGGCAACAGACAATTGTTAAATATAGCAGCCCATGAAGGAGTAAGAGTAATGGAATTAAGAAATATAATTCAGCACATAGGTGCAGAAAAGAGCAAATGTCCTACTAAGAAAGGCTCAAGGGAAAAGATTAGCAGCTAGTACTATTACAGAATATACTGTTTTTCTATGATTAGGAACTATACTTTTTATAAAGATAAATCACTAAAATGTTCTAAGGCACAAAAATGAACAACGGATGTATATTCAGAATGTAAATGTAAGACCTATACACTTACTTATAGACAGTAATTAAAATGGAGAGGAGACCTTCAAAATTCTTTATGTTCAGTGTAGGTCTAATGAATATCCAAAGATTTTTACAGGAACAAATACACCTCCCTTGGAGGCATTACAGACAAAAAATAAATCAGGCCTTACCTTTAGAGAGCTTGTGCATTAGTTACAGGGTGCATGATTGAGGTTTATCAGAAAAAAAAAGCTTATGCTGAATGATGGTCACTGGTGTCTGACTGTTCTGGCAGTGAGTGGATAAAGATATGACTACTGGCTTGTATTTCCCCTCCTGAATCAGGAGACCATTCCCACATCGTGATGTCAGTGTTTAAGCCTATAAACGAATAGGGCTGAATGTATGAACAAAGTCATGCAAGAAGATATGATGGTCAAAATAGATGCAGCGTAAGAAAGAATATATAAAATTATAAAAGACTATATATGGTGATCCTGTCTTCATTAAATCCTGCTGTAGGTATTCATATCACTAACATATGCAACATGTACTGTAAAATATTATGTCTTATTCTAACTCTACTGTAGTACATTTAAGTTTAGTCACAGCCATTTTCCATTAGGATATATCTGTTTAAAACACAATTAAGCAAGCAATTCATGCACTACAAAAATACTTTAAAACATTTCAGTATTTAGCCTTAAAGGACTTGGGTTAAGAAGCATCCCTACGTAGGTTAAAATCACTTTGGAAAAGTGATTGAATAACAACAGCAATGATCCTGTGATGTTTTTTGCGAAAATGAATGTACTATGTCAAAATTAGAAGAACAATGTATAAAGTAACAAACTGTCATTAACAAGATGATCAATATAAGGTGCAGAAGAAGCAAATTTATCTTTTAAAATGTCAAAGAGGAAATGTATAAAACAGTGGCAGTTAGAACAGCTGAAATAGCTATGCTTGCAAATTATGGCTAAAAGGAGTCAGCTACAGAAGAAGCACACAAATCAGTAGCCAGCAGAAGCACTGGTAGCAGAGACATAATGCAAATGCCTTCAATTAATGAAAATATAAAACAACCAAGATCTCAACCTTAGAGAAATGTCTGGAAGTTCAAGAGCCACTCAATTAATCTCACCATCTCCTTAGCCTTCCTTTAGAGAGGTTTTACCATTCAGCTACCTTAAATTGCAATTATTGTAGCAAAAACATTTCCCAAATTATTAGTCACTCTTGTTAAGTTGCTGTGGTAATTGTAATCATTAGTCACTCTGTTTTCCTGCATTGATAATGTTTTGTACTACAGCTTCAACTATCAGAGCATTCTTAGTCAAAATCAGTTATTAAGAAATAAATATATAAAAATATTATAAAAAAGCTGTATAATTATTGATGGTCTGTATGCATGGAATCCATTTTCCTATGTATCACGTCTCAATATCATGTAACACTCGTATATGTGCAGGCATGCAGACTCTGGGAGACTAGCAAAATGAAGATGCAAAATGGAAAATAGAAAGTTATATATACCCTTATAATTATTTTGTATGTTGTTTGTGAGGCAGAGACTGAAGTTGTTATAAACACAAGGTAAACACAGTTCAACATAGAAAGAACATCTGAACTTGCTTGTTACACTGGACATTGCATCTGGTGAGCCATTTTTGTCCTTTGTACACCTGTAATCTTTTGCACTGAATGCAGTAAAGATGCATAATGAACAAAGACAATAAAGGAGCTGTTCATTGCTAAAAAGCTCTTGTGGGTTCAATAGGTAAACAAAGAATAAAAAATAATGGATTTATTCGGTGAACTTTGAAATTTGTTTCTTAATTCTCCTTAGAAGTGTGGGAATGAAGATGCTCTCAACACATGAGTTAACTGAGCTCTTGGAACTGAAGACATATGATAAGATTCAGAGTTACTGTCTCTGCTCAAATCTATTCATGGTACAGATAGCAATTCAGTCATAGTGAGATCATTGTATATTTAGGAAGCTGAATATTATGGCTATCATCTTTGCTTAGTGGGAAACAGAAGTAATAGAATTACACATCCTGGGATTCAATAAACTCCGTGCATGAATAGAGCTATTCCTGCACAGAGTGGTTCATGTCTGTATAGCACAGCAATGCTCCTTGCATATTCATGAAGGCACGCTGCTGTGTAACCTACATGGACACGAACCATGAACGATTGCAGGGGGGTGTGTTCAAGTAGTGAAACGACATTGAACACACCCCCTGAACTCAGAAAGTGCCGTACGGCACTTTCTAATAGGATCTGGCATAATATTAGAGGATTACTCTAATATTATGCTAGTATTTCAGTGTCTGTGGACACTAAAATGAAATAAATGATCCTTTCAGTGTCTGCAGACACTGAACTACATTACGGCAGCAGGAAAGCAATGCAGCGGGTGTGTAACAAGTTCTGTGACACACCCCCTGCATTGTAAAAGTGCCATATAACACCTCTGGAACCTGCTAAAGCAGGAAATGTGTCCAAATGCACAAATAATGGGGGATAAATCCCTGAAAAGGGACACATCATACATATTTCCCTCACAAACTTAGAAACTTGATAGAAAACAGGTCATGCATTAGCATGAATTACCGAAGGATAGAAGTCTGAAAGAAAATGTATGCCAATATTCCCTAACAGCAGTCCATGGGGTCAAAGGCACAAATAATGGGGGAAAAAACAATACAAATAGGGACACTTCTGAAAAAGTACCCTCTCACACTTAGAAAGTTGATTGAAAACAGGATATGTATAAGCAAGAATCTCTGAAGGATAGAAGCCTGAAAGCCAAATGTATGCCATTATTTCCTGATTGCAGTCCTCAATGACTTGTCAGAACACCACAATACTCACTATATAACAGCTTAGTGGATTTGAGCACTGTTTAGTGGAGCTTAACATATTCAAAATGGTCCAATGACAGCAAAGGGCAGGAATATCACACTATTTAAATGGCGCACACTGAAATATAGCTATAATCTGTTATAGTCCATCTGTGCAGATACAATGGCTGGTGTAAAAGAGGGAGTGTGCTTTTGGGCACTAACTCTGGAGCATTCAGGAGTCCAAGCTCATGGTTGGACTCCTAGTCAAAAACCATGAGGAGATACTGCTAGAGGGCCAGTACCAGGGCTCCCAATACAAAGCGGAGGCCTGGGACCATCTCATATGTGACCTCACCAGTGCTACTGGCACCCCCGGACTGGTGAGCAGATATGCCACCACTATGCCAACCTAAAGCATAGGAAGGGGGCACTCTTGGACCAGTGGATCCAAGATGAATGTGCAAGTATCACTATCAAGTAGTTTGTAGCAAATATTAGCCTTAAAATGTGATAGACAGATATGAATAATGTGTGTTTTTCTCCCCTACAGCTGCAGCAGAGAGGGCTTTGAATGTGGAAGCCTATGGTGACAGACTGCTGAGGCTGCACTGACAGGCTGGTGAGTGCAAATCTATTTTGCAGTATTTTTTTTAAAATAGCTAAGAAGTGCATTGCTTACTGCTAGCAGGTATACTGTTACTGTGTGACCTGAATAGATAAAAAAGTATGACTGACAAATATTGAAGTACAAAAAAACAGTTAAAAAAATGTTTTGTTTATTCTGGTATGAAGAGGATGAAGAACGGAAAGGCTGTTGGTCCAGATGACATACCTGTGGAAGCATGGAGGTGTTTACTTGAAATGGCAATGGAGTTTTTAACTAGATTGTTTAATGAAATCTTGGAAAGTGAGAGAATGCCTGAGGAATGGAGAAAAAGTGTTTTGGTACCGATTTTTAAAAATAAGGGTAATGTGCAGAGCTGTAGTAACTACAGAGGGATTAAACTGATCAGTCACAGCATGAAGTTATGGGAAAGAGTAGTGGAAGCTAGGTTAAGAAGGGAGGTGATGATTACTGATCAACAGTATGGTTTCATGCCAGGAAAGAGCACTACAGATGCAATGTTTGCTCTGAGAGTGTTGATGGAGAAGTACAGAGAAGGTCAGAAGGAGTTGCATTGTGTCTTTGTGGATTTAGATAAAGCATATGACAGGGTGCCTAGAGAGGAGTTGTGGTATTGTATGAGGAAGTCGGGAGTGTCAGAGAAGTATGTAAGAGTGGTACAGGATATGTATGAGGGAAGTGTGACAGCAGTGAGGTCTGCGGTGGGAGTGACGGATGCATTTAAGGTGGAGGTGGGATTACATCAAGGATCAGCTCTGAGCCCTTTCTTATTTGCAATGGTGATGGACAGGTTGACAGACGAGATCAGACAGGAGTCCCCGTGGACTATGATGTTTGCAGATGACATTGTGATCTGTAGTGAGAGTAGGGAACAGGTGGAGGAGACCCTTGAGAGGTGGAGATATACTCTAAAGAGAAGAGGAATGAAGGTCAGCAGGACTAAGACAGAATATATGTGTGTGAATGAGAGGGAGGATAGAGGAATGGTGAGGATGCAGGGAGTAGAAATGGGGAAGGTGGATGAGTTTAAGTACTTGGGATCAACAGTTCAGAGTAATGGTGAGTGTGGAAGAGAGGTGAAGAAGAGAGTACAGGCAGGATGGAGTGGGTGGAGAAGAGTGTCAGGAGTGATTTGTGACAGACGAGTACCAGTAAGAGTGAAAGGGAAGGTCTACAAGAGGGTAGTGAGACCAGCTATGTTATATGGGTTGGAGACAGTGGCATTGACAAAAAGGTAGGAGTCAGAGCTTGATGTGGCAGAGATGAAGATGTTAAGATTTGCACTGGGTGTGACGAGGATGGACAGGATTAGGAATAAGCATATTAGAGGGTCATCCCAGGTTGGAAGGTTTGGAGACAAAGCCAGAGAGGCAAGATTACGTTGGTTTGGACATGTGCTGAGGAGGGATGCAGAGTATATTGGGAAAAAGATGCTTAGGATGAAGCTGCCAGGTAACAGGAAAAGAGGGAGGCCTAAGATAAGGTTTATGGATGTGGTGAGAGAGGACATGCAGGTGGTTGGTGTGGCAGAGCAAGATGCAGGGGATAGGAAGAAATGGAAACTATTGATCTATTGTGGTGACCCCTAATGGGAGCAGCCGAAAGAAGAAGAAGATGATTCTGGTATCTTGTTGTAGACATATATAGAATGTATTCAGGTTCTTCACAGCAAACATGGCTGTGACAGCATACATTAACTGTGGTGAGTTTGTGAACAAGCTGTGAGGATAAACCATAGATGGTGTAGCTGGAAAACGAGATATAAATTAAATGTGAAATATATGCTGTCCTAAGCCCTGAACTCTGAATAGTAATATGAAAAGTATCAATGTGTGTACCATGGAGCATTGTCTTGTGTTAACCATTGCTTTCTAGGTTGTAGTAATCCAAAGGAGTAATGCACAGTACAATAACTATCTGTCATGCATGCATCACAGAATTACAAATTCAGACTGTCTAATCAAGAGACTATTAGGCAGAAACCATTGAAATACAAAACAGCAGCTCCCCAGTAGCTCAGTGTGATGTGAAATAACTTAGGTGTCAATTTTGCTCACCCAGACATGGTTCGAATCCAGGGAGTGGTACTAAGATGTGTGCATATCTACACACAATTAATCAGGAGTAAATGTAAAAACAGTCAGGTAGTGTTAACAGATATTTTTCCCACAGGTTTTACAGGTAAGTAAATGTTGCCAGTAGCTGTATGAAGGGTGTACTAATAAACTGTGTACAACTGTTCAATCATCTCACCACATGCCTGCAAATGACAGCAGGGTAGGTGCATACAATATGTACTCTTCCCGAATCATATCTCTCAACTGTACAGATATTCACTGAATATCCAGATATTTGTCTCAGATTTTTGGTT
>NC_056739.1:1668746089-1668818589 GCF_019279795.1 Protopterus annectens
TTGTGTTTTGAACTGCATGTGATATACTGAGCTCATACCTTTCAACTGTCCAGTGTTATGTTCACTGACCATATGTGTGCATCATATTTGTAGTCATTTACTCATAACGTTGTGTTATGTCTGGCAAATCATTGGCACCCTGTGAAGACTGACATTATATCTCCTTCTCTTTCTTTTGGCTGTTCCCATTAGGAGTCACCACGGCGGATCATCTGCCTCCATTTCTTCCTGTCCTCTTCATCTTTCCATGTCACACCAAACACCTGCATGTCCTCTACCACCATGTCCATACACCTTATTGTAGGCCTTTTTTTGCCCTCTTATCTGGCAGCTTCATCCTTACCATTCTTTTCCTAATATACTCAGCATCCCTTCTCAGCACATGTCCAAACCAACATAATTCTGCTACTCTCTGGCTTTATCACCAAACTGTCCAACCTGGGCTATCCTCTAACATACATACATATTACTAATCCTGTCCACCCTCTTCACACCCAGTGCAAATCTTAACATCTTTAACTCTGCCACATCCAGTTCTGACTCCTGCCTTTTTGTCAGTGCCACTGTTTCCAATTTATATAACATAGCTGGTCTAACTACACTCTTGTAGACCTTCCTTCTCACTCTTAATGCTACTCGTCTGTCACAAATCACTCCTGACACTCTTCTCCACCCTCCCATCCTGCCTGTCATCTTCACCTGTCCCCCACACTCATCATTTCTCTGAACTGTTGAACCCAAGTATTTAAACTACTCCACCTTTGCAAACTCTAGTCTCTGCATCCTCACCATTCCTCTATCTTCCCTCCCATTCACCAACATGCACTCTGTCTTAGTCCTGCTGACCTTCATTTCTCCCCTCTCTAGAGCATATTTCCACCTCTCCAGGGTCTCCTCAACCTGTTCCCCGCTCTCACTATAGATCACAATGTCATCTGCAAACATCACAGTCAATAAAGACTCCTGGTTGAACTTGTTTGTCAACCTGTCCATCACCACTGCAAATAAGAAAGGGCTCAGAGCTGATCCCTGATGTAATCCCACCTCCAGCTTAAATACATCTGTCACTCCCACCGCAGAACTTACTGCTGTCACACCACCCTTGTACATATCCTGTAGCACTCTTACATATTCCTCTGCCACTCCTGACTTCCTCATACAATGCCACAACTCCTCTCTAGGCACCCTGTTATATGCTTTCTCTATGTCCACAAAGACACAATGCAACTCCTTCTGACCTTCTCTGTATTCCTCCATCAACACTCTCAGAGCAAACATCACATCTGTACTGCTCTTTCCTGGCATGAAACCATACTGCTGATCACTAATACTCACCTTCCTTCTTAACCTAGCTTCCACTACTTTTTCCCATAACTTCATGCTGTGACTGATCAATGTTATCCCTCTGTATTTACTACAGCATTGCATATCACCCTTATTCTTGTAATCAGTACCCAAACACTTTTTTTCCACTCCTCATGCATCCTCTCACGTTCCAAGATTTCATTAAACAATCGTTAAAAACACCACTGCCATTTCTCCTAAGCACCTCCATGCTTCCACAGGTATGTCATCTGGAACAACAGCCTTTCCATTCTTTATCCTCTTCATAGCTATCCTTACTTCCTCCTCGCTAATCCGTTGCACTTCCTGATTCACCATACCCACATCATCCAACCTTCTCTCTCTCTCTCTCTCTCTCTCGCATTCTCTTCATTCAACAGCCCCTCAAAGTACTCTTTCCATCTGATGAACACACTCTCCTTACTTGTGACTACGTTTCCCTTATTATCCTTTATCACCTTTATCTGCTGCACATCCTTCCTAGCTCAGTCCCTCTGTCTGGCCAATTGGTACAGGACATTTTCTCCATCCATAGTGTCCAGCCTTTCATACAACCCTTCATAAGCCTCATCCTTAGCCTTCACCACCTCTCTGTTTTCCATGCAGCTCATCTCCTTATACTCTTGTCTACATTCTTCATCTCTCTGACAATTCCACTTCTTCTTCACCAGCTTCTTTCTCTGTATACTCCCCTGTACTTCGTCATTGCACCACCAGGTCTCCTTGTCCTCTTTCCTCTGTCCAGATGTCATGCCATTCACCTATCTAGTCATCTCCCTTACTAGCTCTGCTGTAGTTACCCAGAAATTCAGTAACTCTTCACTGCCACCCACTGCCTGTCTTAACTCTTCCCTGAACACCACCTCACAATCACCCTCTTTCATCTTCCATCATTTGATCCTTGGCGCTTCTTTCACAATCCTCTTCCTCTTCTTCATCACCAATGTCATCCCACAGACCAACATTCCATGCTGCCTAACTACACTTGACCCTGTCAATACTTTACACTCTCCAATTTCCTTCAAACTGGCCCTCGTGCATAGGATATAATCTACCTGTATGCATCTTCCTCCACTCTTGTATGTCACCCTATGGTCCTCTGTCTTGTTAATACACATATTCTCCACAACCATGTCCATCCTTTTTGCAAACTCCACCACCATCTCACCTTCTGCATTTCTTTGCTTTACACCTTGCCTACCCATCACTTCAGCATCCCCTCTATTCCCTTCACCAACATGCCCATTGAAATCTGCTCCAATCACCACTCTCTCATCCTTGGGTACAGTCATCACCACTTCATCCAACTCACTCCAAAGTTTTTCTGTCTCATCCATTGCACACACAACTTGTGGAGCATATGCACTAACAGCAGTCATTATTACACTATCAATTTCCAGCTTCATAAACATCACTCTATTTGACATGCTTTTCACCTGCAAACACACTCTTGGCATACTGTTCCTTCAGGATAACACCTACACCATTTCTCCTCCCATCATCACCATGATAGAACAATTTGGACCTGACTCTGATACATGTAGCCTTACCCCCTTCCATCTGGTCTTTTGCACACACAATATATCAACCTTCCTTCTGTCCATCATATCAGCTAGCTTTGTCCCCATACCAGTCATACTGCCAACATTAAAAGTTCCTGCCCTCCCTACCACAGTCCTAGTCTTTCTGCTCTCTTCCCGCCATGTGAACATTGGACATCCTCCAGGGTATTTCTGTGAATGGAAAAGCTACTGTGCTATCAAATGACTTAAGTGTGTTACAACAATATTAAGAAAATGCCATAAATTTGGGTCCATCACCCCATGTATATGTGGCGTCCTCCAGATGTCCTCCTCCAACAGGTTAACAGGAATGACTGAGCAGCAAGAATGTCAATACAGTGTGCCATACTGACATAGAACAGAAATGTATATCAGGTGTTACCTGTGCACATGTATGTATGAGTAGGTGTACCTGGCTGCCTCATAACAACAGACATGGGATGCAAAACATCAGGTAAATAAACTGTACATATTGTACACATGTATAATCTTAGTTTCTGTGCATCCAACAGATTTCTACAACTACTGGGTGTTGCATTGCCCTGACACAGACATGGGTACTAGAATAAGCATGATTATCAGGTTGAAATTGGAGAAGTGTCCAACTGTGTTATGACCTGGTGTCTATGCCTACTACAAACAGCTATATGACCACCTACATAGCTGTATGGACTCAGCAATAGCTTACTTGTAAAACCTGTCTCCATCAAAGTAGAGTAATCCCCTTTGGTGGACATCAGCAATACACAAACCACATAACTGGTCACTATATTGGCTGTACAGGGCAAAGTAGGAGCAAGCACCAACTTGGCAGCAAGTCATCCTTTGTGTGAATGAGCATATAAGGTCACAGGTGGATTATTGTAAGGCTAACTATGAGTACAAACTGGAAACATCCACCAAGGCCAATCACAATGCTGTCTTCACATATGTCTGCAATCTCAGAGGCAATAACCCAACCCACCTTGTAATGGTGGCCAATCACACCAAATACAAAGACACCATAGCTATAGCCAACCTGCTGCAGACAGGGTTAGGGCAAACATCACCCCCCAGCTCACCATCAGTATAGATAGATATGCACAACACCTGTACCCCTCCCCTTATCATCAGTGAGCAGGTGCATACTGCCTAATCAAAGTCAACAAAAGCAAGTCTTCATGCGACCTGATAGCATTCCTGTCTGCATCTTACTTGAACTCAGGCATATGCTACCAACTCCATTACACACTATATGTAAGCAAAGCCTGCACACCATTGACATCCCATCTGCAAGGAAGATGGCCACTGTCATCCCTCTACACAAACATAAATAATGAATGGTGGTTTAGGCAATGTACTGGCCCTCAATTAGGGGAACATGACACATCATGAACAGGAGTGCAATGCAGGTTCATACTCTGCTGATAGATGACAGGGGTATGATGTGGTTGTAGGTGGTGGCTAATGATAAGCAATATTGATGTGCTGGCTCTGTAAATAACTGGGCAATGACTAAGGTCCTGTGATTTGTTTCCCTATTTATGTCTTCTAGGTGACATGCAGTGTCAGCCAGCATACACTGCAGACGAGAATGCCACTATCACTGAAGCAATAATCTAGCACCATGTGGGGCTGTTCGGCCATAGCTGATGAAATCTGTGGGAGCAGACTGCCCTGTGGGATGACATTGTCCACAGAGTTAACACCTTGGGCCACCATGGCTGCACATATGATCAGGTCAGGCATCGGGCAACTGATCTGATATGTCATGCCTGGCAAAGGGCTGCTGCCATGGCCAGGACCTGTACTGTTACAGTTGGGGGTCCAGCCACACAGGCCCCACTTAAGGCAACAGTGGAGCTCCTTGCCAACCTTGGGGCAGCCCCCACACAACAGCCAACACATGAAACACAAGTCATGGAGGTGGGTGGCACTCAGACAACAGGCGAGGAGCATCCAGGTAAGACCACAGTTCACATCAATTTAATCATGTAGCAGTCATACTGTCTTCTATAGAGTATCTAGATGCATATGTTAGTTCAAACTGCATTTATGGGTGGGGTTTAGTAATGCACGCAAGTGCACATCTATGGTGAGGGACAGCAAATTGTGTACTATCATAGCTTGTACTGTACCTGTACAGAAATGTAGCAGTCATCTTGTACCAATGCCAGATATGAGTCTGCTGACAATGCCTCTCCCCCACAGCTACATAGGTATCTCTGTTCTGGATGTAAGACAGCAGCCTGAAGCCGGTGAGTATGGGATTGTCTTGTTGTGGCTGACCTGTACCCCAGGCATGTTAAGGTCATGCATGTGACCATGCACACAACTGTTACTCTCAGCCATATTATGATATCTGCATGTTCACATGTGGTGGGGTTAATTGCATTTCATTACAGTGGTCATCAAAATAGCCTATTTGCAGGAGATGTAACATATCTGTAGCATACCTCACAACCTGTCATTGCAAGAAATCTGGACAAAGACTGACAAAATGGGGGACAAAGGGTCAAAACTAGGAACACATTTTATACATTAGTGTTATACAGTCCATATAAATGGTGTACACACACCTGTTTGAATGTCAGGTATTTGTAATATACAAAAATGAGAACACAATAAAACATTTCCAAGCCCTTCCAACCATTCATGTAACCTATAACGTATATAATTCAATTGTAAAACAATCAAATTTGTTAGGGGAACAGTTATGACACCTAAAAGACTTACAAGAAGCTAGATGCATATGTGTGCACAGGCTGAAGCTAATACTGTGTTGAAACAGCTTTCGATATTATTACAGCATTACGTCTTCTTGGGTATACACCTGCCATCAATTACAGAGACTCTTTGATTAACAGCAAATAACAGTCAGTTGTCCTACCAGGGTTATCCTAAATTTACTCAATTACCTGCTGCAACAACAGCCACAGTTCACATACAGCTTACAAAGCAGAAAAGGGATCTCATTTGTGAAAGGTATCAGCCCAGAGAAGGGTACACACAGATTTCCACACCACTGCATATACCATGGAACAGAGTAAAGACAGTCATCAAATGGTGGTGGAAATATGGGGCAACAGTGACATTGCAAAGAACTAGACATCTCTCCAAATGTATGGAGAAGACAATACCCAAGCTGGTCAGGGAGGCTGTCAGGAGACCTACAGCAACATTACAGGAGTTGCAGAGATCTCTGGCAAGTACCAGTTGTGTACTACATGTGACAACAGTCTCCCATATTCTCCACATGTCTGGCCTATGGGGTAGGTTTGGAAGATAGAAGCCTTCTCACACACAGAACAGCATCCAGGTCTGGCAAATTTGTCAGGAAAAATGCATCAGGTCTCCCAACAGCATGTGGGGAAATGTGTTATGGTGTAATGAGACCAAGGTTGCACTTTTTGGCCACAATACCAAAAGGTTTGTTTGACAGAAGAACAACACTGTGCATCACCAAAAGAACACCATCTCCATGGTGAAGCATGGTGATGGCAGTGTCCTGCTTTAGGGTTGCTGTTCATAAGCTGGAAGTGAGCCTTTAGCCAAGGTGCTGGGGATTAGGAACAGTTCAAAATACCAGTCCCTTTTGGCCCAAAATCTTAATGTGTCTGCTAGAAAGTTGTGATTGGAGAGGACTTACACCTTTCCACATAACAATGACCTGTACCATACATTAAAATACATAAAAGAATGTATTCACCAGAAGACAATCAACTCTTTGGAATGGCCAAGCCACAGTCTACACATACATCCAATAGAAAATTTGTGGGGTGCCCTGATGAAGCTTGTGCAGAAGAGATGACCCTAGCAATTTGACAGAGTTGGAGGGCTTCTGCAAGGGAGACTGCACAAATATTGCTAAGTTGAGATGTGCCATGCTGCTACACACATTCCCAAGAGGACTGATGCTGTTATGAAATCAAAAAGTGCTTTAAAAAAGTATTAGTTTAAGGGTGTGCACAGTCATGCAACCAGCCTATTGTACATATTTCAACTTCTACATGTTACCCCTAAATGGTGTGTTTGTTCTTCAATTGGATTGCACAGGTTATAGGTCACATTGAAGATGGGAAATGTTAACACATGATTTCTCTGGTCTCATGTTATATATCAGACAAACCTGGCATGTTAACAGGGGTATCTACACTTATAATATCCACTGTAAGCGTAGAAGGTTGTTAGTGTAACAGTATCTGTTGTAACATACATGTACTGCAGGTTTTGAAGTGTGAGACTCAAAATATGTCATCAATTAGTGGCATCAGTCCTCATATCAGCCCAGTAATGTGTCAAACACAGGATTTATGACGAACACACCAGAAATATGAGCCACACATGTAGACATTCAGTGACACTTTGCACAGTTGAGAGGTATGTTCTGAAGGAGTTGCCACTGTGCTATACAGGTGAACAGCAATTATGTGTACATGGGTGCAGTGTGTGTTACTTGAAGACCCATCACCTTCTAACACTACTCACATATCACATAGGTGTATATAAGTAGTAACATTAAGTGGAAAGGGCTGCACTGCATGATGTTGAGGGCCTGTCCAGGGTGTGTATGTAGTGGTCTGACTGTGTTCTGAATATCACCAGTTGGCTATTGTGAAGTATGTGTAATGCCTGTCTGCCACAACACCTGTACGTGTGTGTGTGTGTATGCACGTGTGTGCGTGTGTGTACGTGTGCACATGTGCAGCAGCAAACGGTATAGTGCAGGTATTAATTTACATATGTCTTTCCCCCACAGGTGGCCATGGTGGTCACAGTACATCCCACCCAGAATCTGATGTCAGTATCTCTGTAGACTATGGCAACGATGATGGTCATATTCAGGCACAGGTGGTGTTATCAAGGGCTGAATCTGTGCTATCTGCTGGCATCCCACAGTCATCCACAATGTCACCGCACACAGTTACAATGCCCACACATGCCCTGTCCCCAGCAGCCACAGATGATGGACAGTTGGCTGATGGTGGCATGGAACAGACTAGTGTGGTGACTATGGCTGGTGCGAGTGTAGACACTGGCCATAGCCAGAGTACAGGTGAGGTCCCACACAGGTGGATGGACAGGGGTGCTCACAGGAGGACTTCTGCTTTTCAAGCCGCTGTCACACGTGCCATAGCAGATGTCACCAGGCACATGTTTTGAGCTGTCATGGATGCACAGGCACATAGTGAACACAACACCGGACAAATACTCCGGGTGTTGGATGCAACTCTTCCTGATTTACGTGGCGACATGACCTTGTTGAGGCCACACACCAAAATACTGAGGTCATGAATAGATGGTGGGGTGAGACCTTGGCAATCAACAACCGTGGCATGCCTATCCTAGAGCGTGTTGTGGGAGATGGGCATCGGCCACATGGACGTAGGTCAGCACCAACATCAGCTGAGAGTCTACGGGGCTTTGCCCCTTCACACTCTCATAGTGGAAGTGACACCAGCACTACCGAAGGGGGGTTGCTGTCAACATCACAATGGAGCAGGCCATGGGCACATGGTCCTGGCCAGTCCTGTCAGGGACACAGATCCAGCAGACAGCAGTCACCATCTGGAAGCAGTACTGCATCTGACCTTGGGCCTGGTGGTGCCAGTGAGACCCTTGGCAGGACCAGTTCATGTGTCTGTGGCAGAGGTGGAGAACTGGACACCTTCCTATGTAAACTCCACAGCTGTCCAACATACCCCTCTGTAGGGCAGCCACATGGCATGACTGCGTACATACATACACACACACACACACACACACACACACACACACACACACACACACACACACACATCTGTATCACACGCAGGTCACCTCCAGACACACACAGCACCTCTGCACAGCCCATCTTTAGGAAACCCCTCCAAACACACACGCATGTATGTCAACCATATGGCCCAACCTAGGCCTCTGGCAAACCCACACCTCACCCTGTGCATATGATGATACCTGTGCCACATCCCTGTCATCCATACCATTGATGCAGGGACAGGCTAATATGGGTCTGATGCACAGGGTGAATATAGTACAGTGTAGCTATGTAATACTGTGTAAGGTGCTGTCTGCTTGCATTTGTAATGGGTACACATAAAGGTGTATGTACCTTATTAGCCATGATGCATTATTGCTGTTAGTACCACTGACTGAATGCAGTCTGTCATGCTGTATTCTGTTTGTGTTCCAGATCTCTGTGTGTCTGCAAGCTGTGGCCCTGCAGACATTACCAACATGAAGTATGGCAGAGTAGAAATACACTGACCATTTCATAGCCAGGGTACAGCTTTAAATGTACATTTACCAGGTGTGTATGCATGCTATAATGTGTGATGGACACTGTTGTCTGACAATGTGAATTTGCGTACATACCCCCTATCACAGACAGGTAGACTTCAGACATGTCACGTCAGTGTTGTGTAGTACCACAGGCTCATACATAGTGAACAGGTTACTGGAGTACTGTCAGTAGGTCCATCACAAGCTTAGCCATTAGACTGACCGCAAAAGATTCACGTGTCGGCACCTGTTGCCCCTGCCATTTCTTTCTCATACAGTCAACCCTGATGCAGTTGGTGAGGGCATGCATGGTACTATGCATGACAGGTTATCGGTGTGTATTCCTGAGTTCACAGGGTGGAGCAGGGAGACAAAATGGTATATCTTTTGCATACACACAATAAAGACTGACACCGGGGATGTGCCTACAATAACATAAATACAGTTGGCAATAGACAGATTCATAAACCTACATATCCTCTTTAATGTACGATAGTTCTACATACACATGACATGCCCCACATAGATTGTACGCATGGGACATAACCCACTACCTCTTACAACACATAATGTTGTGAATGCCTTCATAGATGGTGAGATAACCCACCAGAAATAGCAACTGGAGTCATCTAGTGCTCCTAAAAGCCTGGACAAGTGATAGGGTAACAGACATTGTAGCAGCATGATGTTTCAGTCAGGTATGATATCTGATGCTGGCATATGTATCAGTACACTAACTGTGACCTATCTGGCAATAATATCACTTACATGGCTATTGTTAGAGGACACATATCACATATGGCTTACAAACATCCAGATATTCTGTAGACTTCTATACAGGGTTCCTATTAGAAGACCAAAGATGCATTCTTTCGAATTCATCGTGGTCGAACTTAAAAGACTGAAATGGCAAAATATCAATGTGGCTTTTAAGTGAATTCTTTCCCTGGGAAAGAATTTGCTTGGCCGCTTTTTTACTTCACCATTTTCGGCACTGTATTGCAGTCTCAGAGTTGGTTGGGGGTGTGAGGGGTGAAGCCCCCCACTTAACATAAAGTTTAAAGTGTTTTGTCTTCTTTTTTTTTTTTTTGTTGGAACAGCAATTTTTTTATCCTTGGAAAAAAATCACTGTTCTGACAGTTCGACATTGTAAGCTTTCGCTTACATAGGGTCGATTAATCACTGTTTGCTTTTTAAGCATTCAGTGATCTAATATAGACCCTCTATACAGATGACTAGTATGGCCTGTACAATGGTTTAACATGCTGCATGTGAGGCAGATGCCATTAACACCCCGTATAAATTAATACCACCGGGAGTTGGTAAACAGTTGTGGATGGTACACACATTAAAATGGTATAAACCACACAGGATATGATTCTTACCCAAACACACACACAGTTGCCAATATTGAGATTAGAGCCCCTCCCTATCTAGTTATTTCTGCTATAGTGTTATGCAGTTATCCGATGCGTCATGAAGCTTATATGAGTTCACCTTGTCCCAAGGTACTTCTAAGGTGAATGACATCAGCAGGCCTTGTAAAGTACAGTGATGGGAAGCATACAGGGTAGTACACAACTCAAAATGGTGTAACCCACACATGGTATGCTTTTCAACCGAAACAGCCACCATAACACACACACACATAGAGTTGCCAGTATTGAGATTAGAACCCTGACCTAACTAGTTATTTCTACTATAGTGTTACACAGTTATCAGACATGCCACGGAGCTCATATGAATTTGCCTTGTCCCAAGGTACTTCTAAGGTGAATAACATCAGCAGGCCTTGTAAAGTAGGGTGATGGGAAGTGTACAGGGTGGTACACAACTCAAAATGGTATTACCCGCACACAATAAGATTCTCGCACACACACACACACACACACACACACACACTTACCTGCCAGTATTAAGATTAGAACCCCTACCTATCTAGTGATTTGTATTATAGTGCTACACATTTATTGCATGCACTATGGAGCTTACTGGGCTGACAACTGGCCAAAGTTGCTGATAAGGGGAATGTCATCAGCAGGACTGATAAAGTGGGGCACTGGAAAATGTTGTGGGTGGGAATGGCCTAAAACTGTTTTACCTACAAACACTCACTCTCTCACACACATCTGTCTCTCATGCACACACACACACACACACACACACACACACACACACCCACACACACACGCACACACACACACACAGTTGCCAGTATTGAGATTAGAACTCCTACCTATCTAGTAATTTCTACTATAGTGTTAGCAGTTATTGCATGTGCTACAGAGCTTATAGGGGTGATAGGTGTCCAATGGTACTTCTAAACTGAATAACAGCAACAGATCTTGTGAACTAGGGCAATGTGAAGTTTACTCAGTGGAACAGTCTCCTAATACTTAGACCTACAGACACACACACACACACACACACACACACACACACACACACACACACAGGCAGGTGATGTGATATTATAAACCCAACCTCATTACTATTACACAACGGTGCTCACCATTTATGCCGAAGCGTGCAACTGTTTACAACTGGTATGCCACTGTCCACAGCAGGATATCACTGTATGCCATTAAGGGTATCCATGTGTGTGACTCACTCTGTGTCCAATGCATCTCTCTCTCTCTCTATCACTGCCTGTCTCTCACTTCCCCACATCTATGTGTGTCTGTGCTTGACATAAATTATCTGTTGCCCATATATATGTCTATTTCATGCAACAGATGCAGATATATCACATATGGGCCACCTACAGCTAGCTGAGGGTAATCCTGTCTGGTGTGTGTGTGTGTGTGTGTGTGTGTGTGTGTGTGTGTGTGTGTGTGTGTGTGTGTGTGGGGGGGGGACAGTTAAGGTGTACATAGCTGTCTGTATGCACAGACATATATACACAATATAGTGACATAGTCCGATGTGGGTTTCAACATGTCCAGTGATTGTTTAGGTGTTGGATGATGCCCAGTATGACCTTCTATAGTTAGAGTGGGACTCAATTTCAGGAATAGTTGCACTCCATCCAGGGTTTTGTGTGCTACAGCCACACCTCTCAGGAGTACACAGGACTTTCCTTGGGGTATTGGGTTTGTTTAGAAGGCAATTTCTGACATATCTGTAGTCTGACACTATAATGAATTGTGTCATTACCTAGTGGCAGACATCCTCAGGTCATCACAGTGCTTTACCAGAGGAATACTAGTTGTATTATGCATAGACCAATATTATGAGGGCAGCTATGTACATTTTTGCCGAACAAGGTCATTTGTGAGATGTGGCTACAGCCAGTTGAGTGATGACGTGCTGTGTAAACAGTCCAGCAACTTGGTGATATACTGGCTGGGGATCTCCTGCTTGTGTGGTATCTTTCTAATGTGAGATGTCATATCTTTGTGTGGCCATACCTCAAACCTGTACATTTTTTAACCCGTCAATGGAAAATTGGTCTCCTATTTGGGTGACAATCTATTATAGATATATTAAAGCTCTAGGTTTCAATCCCAAAGCACTTCCATTCCTGAATCAGAAAGAAATACAAACTTATAACATTATAGAGGCCTTAAAACATTCTATCAACTTAGTGCAAAAACTCTTTCAATTCTTGAACCTTGGACAAGCCATGGCAATACTGCAACCTCTTCATAAAAACCCAAATTTAAAAATAAACAATAAGATGCTGGGCTTAGTCCATTTTCCCAGACTGAAAGATAAAACAATCCAAGATATTTATCCTTACCTTAACTGGTTAGTACAAGAAATGAGGACCAACTTAAACCTCCCTAAATCACACATAACAATGTTAAGACAAATCAAAGAACTGTGTTCCAGTTACCTCCAAAATGCTACTATGACCAGTAGTGACATAGAAACTTGTAGCAGGTTCGGGAAAACTATTATCACATCAAGAAAACTATTACTGATTCATATAAAATGATAAATGAAATCAAATACCAGAAAGACCTCCTCTTCTCTAACTACTGCAGAAAAATTAAACCATCCATAGATGATCAGCAAATAAGCCAGGCAATCAATCTAACACTGACGATTATACCCCTCAAAAAGTTAGCATACACTCAGCTCATGATCAATAATAATGCATATTTTATACCTGCAATCCTACACAAATTTAACACATCAAAATCACCTTTCTGCCCACACTGTAAGGAACAGATAGCTGACTTAATCCATGTATTTTGGAGCTGTAAATGTGTCTATAAACTCTGGAACTCTCTCAAGGTACAATTACAAAAAATGGGTTATCAAACATCAACATTAACTTGGGAATTCACTCTATTACACATTCTCCCACCCAACATACCAAGAAAACAAGCAAATACACTTTTAACAATGTTCCTGCTAATGAAACTGTATATAGATTTTAAATGGCTAGATATGATAAATATCTCTTGGGAGGATTTTATACAAGTAGCTATACAACACCTTTTAGCTCATAAAATAGTAATAGATAAAAGAAACAAAAACATGAAATCCAGAGAAATTTGGGAACAAACCTTTAATATCATATTAGCATAATTCATCACACAGCAACTTAGAAATACACTCTAATGGAACCGAAGAGCACATACAAGTTCAGATATTAAATTATAACTTGGATATTATGAATGTATACACTGTCTGTATACCTGTGGAATTAACAGTGCACGCATCTATGTACATAGTGTAAATAGATATGTTGTACGACCTATATCCTATGGTATTGACATCAATGTATAACATATATATACGGTCAAGTTGTAAGATGTTTTTTATCTGTGACATTTATTAATGTAAAAAGAAAAAATAATATTGAAAAAAAAATGTACATTTTTTGGCAGGTTGTCCAGGTGTCTGGCTAGAGGTTTCATCCTGTCTACTTAAACTTGTGTTTTTATGGCAAGTTAGTTACATATAATTGAAGACTGATGTTACAAAATAATGACAGACATTACTGTTTCAGACTACATAACCTTCAGACAATTCCCGCTACTGCAAACCCCTCACCCTACCAACTTTATCAGTATGTAAGGATGATATTTACAGCACATGCCTATCATTGTGCTTTTGTTCTACTTTTATTTCTGCCATTGTCCAGACCTTGGGAACTACTGCATAATGTGTGGAGGCCAGTTTTGGGCAGACATTTCCTGGTGTCCCACATAGCTGTCAGTTGTCTGCTGCTATCCAAGTAGGCCACCCCATTTCCTTGCATGCATGCAACATTGCCATAGATATGCTACCAAAACATACTAATCCATTCATTTATTGTTAAGAAGAATGACTTACCTTGTGCCTGCGACAGTTGTGAGGATGGTGCTTGAGGGCTGCCTATGTTGGATACACACAGTACACTGTCTATACATGATAAGTTACAGGTAATGTGACATGTGTGTCATCCATTTTACTGTGTGTGTGAATCAAAGAGAGGTGTCAGTCCTGGGGGGTCCCTACAGTGTCAGTGTGTGTGCTATGCGTTGCCTCCTTGTGAAGGCCTGAGCATAGTGGGCACATCTCCTTCTGCCTACAGGAACAGGCTCAGGGGCCTCCTCCTCTGAGCCCCTCTGTGCTTGTGGGGACCTTGGCAATGGTGGTGGGCTGTGTGGCCCTTCCCCGTGCTGTTCCTGCTGCAGCTGTTTCCGCAGGATCATATTGTGTAGCATGGCACATACTATGAACATGTGTGCACATGTGGCTAGACAGTACTGCAAGGATCCACCAGATATGTCAAGGCAGCGGAACCGTAACTTGAGCATCCCAAGCACATGCTCTATAATGATCCTGGTTTGTGCATGTGCCTCATTATGACATTCTTGTGTGTGTGTGTGTGTGTGTGTGTGTGTGTGTGTGTGTGTGTGTGTGTGCATTTCTGATGGGTGTCATTATCCATGGGTCCAGTGTATAGCCAGCATCCCTCACCAGAGGGCCATATGTGATGCCCCCACTGGAAAATGCCTGGTACAGCGGTGCCGAATGCCAGATGTGGGAGTTGTGATAGCTCCCAGGGCTGCCAGTACACACATTCATGATAATGCCCTGGACATTGCACACAACCTTGCAGTTGATGGAGGGGAATCCCTTGTGGTTTATGTAGACCCTACCCCATTCACTGGGTGGTGGTTTAATGTGGATGTGTGTGCAGTCCATTGCACCCAGTACCTCTGGGTATTATGCTACACGGTGGAAGAGACGGATATTGCTGGTCCTCTCCTCACGGGTGTTGGGGAAGTAAATGTGCTCACTGGCATGTGGTAGCATGGCATTCATGAACTGGTGCAGATGCCTGTGAGACCCCCATGATGTCCCGAGTAGGTCTTTGGAAAGTACCTGTAGCTTGTATACTTAAGGCTACACATACCTTGGTATCCACTGGGATGGGTTCCCCTCTGTTGGCTCTAGGTCTGATTTGAGGCCAGCACAGCTCGATGATTTGCTGAAGTATGTCTCTATCCACCCTGTAGTGCTTTACTATGTCCAGATCATGAAGCCCCTGGTAGGTTACCCTGGGTCTGAACACTCTTCTCCTCCTCCTTGGTCTGTGGCGGTTGTCAGCATTATCCTTCTCACCGCCCTAAGCCTCTAGCAAATACTGATGGATCATAGCAATGGCAGCGCCTCACATTTTTCCGGTTAAAATTCCCCTACATGTGTACACCAATGGTGCAGAGTTTGTGGGAAAAAATAGACTTTAAGGTGTTTCCAATAGTTTATACTGTTGTGCTGCAGATGCTGCCTGTATGATTGGCTGACTATGATACATTCCACCTGCTAGCTATGTAATTTGTTCTTGATTGCTTTTATTCTGCTATTTTCCTCTTTTTCCTTCCATTTCTGCCCCTTTTAAGCCCTGAGGTGTGTCACACAAACCCAGTGCCCAAATGTAAACAGTCCTGCTATGTCCAGGTTTTTTTTTTCTACCCGGTGTGTGTCATGCAAAGCCATTTAGCTAATGTAAACACTAAGAAATAGGCATCCCTAGATGTGAACATGCTCTTCATTTCATGAAATAAGTCAGTACAGCCTCAGACACACACCCTTGCTTAGCTGTGCTTAGCTAAGCTTATCTGGGGGACATAGAGCTCCAGTGTACTTACACCATGCATTACACACACCCTTTTCATGTCTTTTGCTCCTCCTACTTACATGATCATGTTATAGCACATACACAGTTAGGTGCAGTTTGGCACTTAGAATATTTTTGTGATTCAGTAAATGTCCCCTCATTTTCATACCCACTGCCTTAGTCCATAGTTACTGCACTACCCCAGAGCCTTTCCCATTAACAACCACTGTTCCCTGGTATTGTTTTGATTCTGCATGCCATAGACTATAATGGCAAAATGCAGATTTCCCTTAAAATTGAGTTTTCAATTTTTTTTAAATTTTTGGCATGATCCCATTCGCGAGATGCTGCCCTATGCTTAAATGGCTGAGATCAACCAAAAAAAATAACTTTTATTTTTGTAAAAATTAAACACTTTTCCATGCCAATGGCCATATATTTGGATATTGGCATGCCAAAAGATTATAATACATGCTTTTATTTGAGCTGTCATGCCTCCATTTTAATTTTTGCAGAAATGTATTTGCCTATTTCTGCAACTAATAAAAAGTAGTAGCAGCTCTGGGAAAAAACGGTTGGAGTTGACTGTATCAGTCCAAATAATGCGAAGGCACAAAACGGAGCAAAATCAAGGTATAAAACACATTAACGTCTTTTATTCCAATACTTCCCAACAGAATGACTTCATCAGATGTAACGTAGAACAATCCCAAACACATATTTATATCCTGTTTACATTAATTGTTTAATTAAAACCATCATTTATTCAAATGAACTTGTTTAAAATCAACCTATCTAGTGTCTGCACTCATGAATAATTCATCAGCTATATACAAAATGCTTTTTAGCAAGAATCATTCTAACTAATAATGCCCTTCCACATAAATGTGTTACAACCAACTTAGAGTTATAATACATCCTTATGAGAATGATTTTGGAGAAGAAATAGAGAGTTTTAAACATGAAATAAGTTTAAAAGTGAAATATGTAACGTAAAACAATAAATATAAATATAAAATATTTACTTGTAAAATTTTCTTATGTACATATATGTTTCTAAAATATGTTTATACTTTAAATTTGATTCCTTAGATGTCATACCTTTATAATTTAGCAGATCTTAATTTAAGTAGTGGCATAATGGAGATAAAATCATTAAGGCCAGGGTGGTTATTGGCATCTAAAGTTAGTTGCCACCAAAGTTCTCGAAATTCAATTCTTTCTTCCCATGGCCCTCCTCTACCATCTATTTTAACCTGTTCTAACACTACAAAGAGGAATTTAGCTTCGGGACATGTATTCAAGTGTTTGTAAAGTGCACTAGTGTCTTTTTTAATAGAAATATCGTAATAATGTTCGTAAATCCTTCTTTTTAGCTTTCTCTCTGTTTTGCCTACATAGAAGGATTTACACACTGTGCACCAAGCTAAATAAACCAGTCCTTTGGAATCACAATTATAATATTCATTACTACCTAGCCACTTATTCCTACTTTCTAGGTAGAATTTATCTACGTTCATAATGTATTGGCATTGATTACACCTACCGCATTTGTAGGTGCCAAACTTGTTTCTATTGGATTTAGTTGGTTTGTTTTCCAAGAGCAGTCTTAGATTCCTGGAATTTTTATAAGTTATCTTTTGTGGACCTCTAGGTATTTTTTCTATATCTGTGATGGAAGTGAAACGTTCCCATTCTTTTACTATTGATATTATCGACCTTTTTTCCTCTATACCCTGGGTTGAAGGTATAAAGATGTTCGAAGACACTATATACCAGGAAGACAGTTTGAGTCCAAAGGAAAAACTAACTTCCACTTGGCTTATGGATTTAGTGCTACGGAATAACTTCCTATATTTTAATGGAGAAGTTTACCAACAATTGCAAGGAGTTGCTATGGGGGCAGCATGTGCCCCCACTTTTGCTAACTTGGTTCTCACTAGATGGGAAGAAGAAAATATTAAAACTACTGATTTTAAAAAATATTGGAAGTTATACCGTCGCTTCCTGGATAATATTATAATCTTCTGGAATGGAAGTAGAGAAAAATTAGATGAATTTCTGGAATGGTTAAATACCACCAGCCCCTTTTTAAAGTTTACCCACAAAATAACAGAAAATTGGGTGCAATATTTGGACGTAGAAATTTACAAATTTAATAACAAGTTAGAAACAAAAGTATACAGGAAAAACACCTTCTGCAACTCCTTTCTGCATTATGACAGTGCACATCCTCTACATTGTAAAATGAACATAATAAAAGGTCAATTTGTTAGAGGAAGTCGTATGACTAGCAGAAAGGAAGATTTTGAGGAGGAGTGTAACTTGTTAGAATCTATGTTCCTAGAAAGGGGATACCCCACTAAATTTGTTAGGGAGATAAGAGAAGAAGTAGTGAAGGGTAGAATTGACAGATTCAAACCTATAGTGAATACTACCCATTTAGAAAGAATAAGCCTTACACAAAAGGAAAACAATACTCCTAGTTTGAAAACTTTAGTATTAGAGTATAACGGAATTAACAATATAATAAAGAATAGGTTTTTAAAAGAATGGGAACGTTTCACTTCCATCACAGATATAGAAAAAATACCTAGAGGTCCACAAAAGATAACTTATAAAAATTCCAGGAATCTAAGACTGCTCTTGGAAAACAAACCAACTAAATCCAATAGAAACAAGTTTGGCACCTACAAATGCGGTAGGTGTAATCAATGCCAATACATTATGAACGCAGATAAATTCTACCTAGAAAGTAGGAATAAGTGGCTAGGTAGTAATGAATATTATAATTGTGATTCCAAAGGACTGGTTTATTTAGCTTGGTGCACAGTGTGTAAATCCTTCTATGTAGGCAAAACAGAGAGAAAGCTAAAAAGAAGGATTCTACGATATTTCTATTAAAAGACACTAGTGCACTTTACAAACACTTGAATACATGTCCCGCTAAATTCCTCTTTGTAGTGTTAGAACAGGTTAAAATAGATGGTAGAGGAGGGCCATGGGAAGAAAGAATTGAATTTCGAGAACTTTGGTGGCAACTAACTTTAGATGCCAATAACCACCCTGGCCTTAATGATTTTATCTCCATTATGCCACTACTTAAATTAAGATCTGCTAAATTATAAAGGTATGACATCTAAGGAATCAAATTTAAAGTATAAACATATTTTTAGAAACATATATGTACATAAGAAAATTTTTACAAGTAAATATTTTATATTTATATTTATTGTTTTTACGTTACATATTTCACTTTTAAACTTATTTCATGTTTAAAAACTCTCTATTTCTTCTCCAAAATCATTCTCATAAGGATGTATTATAACTCTAAGTTGGTTGTAACACATTTATGTGGAAGGGCATTATCAGTTAGAATGATTCTTGCTAAAAAAGCATTTTGTATATAGTTGATGAATTATTCATGAGTGCAGACACTAGATAGGTTGATTTTAAACAAGTTCATTTGAATAAATGATGGTTTTAATTAAACAATTAATGTAAACAGGATATAAATATGTGTTTGGGATTGTTCTACGTTACATCTGATAAAGTCATTCTGTTGGGAAGGACGAAAACGTACTATTGGAATAAAAGACGTTAATGTGTTTTATACCTTGATTTTTGGCTCCGTTTTGTGCTTGGCTTCGTACATTATTTGGACTGATACAGTCAACTCCAACCGTTTTTTCCCAGAGCTGCTACTACTTTTTATTGGTTTTATTACTGGGAGTTGCCTTTGCTTCCTTTCTTGGTTTTTGGTATTTTATCGGCAACACGGACATGGAGTCTAACCTAGTTCCTGATTCTAAGGGACAGGAAGACGTTGGTATGATGCGCAAGCTGATAGGACAGCTCACGGAGCTGATTGACCTGCTGACTCCCCTTAGTTTTTCCCTACTACGCCAGCACAGTGAAAGCAATATGCGGAGGACTTATGGAGGTGGAAGGAACAACGCTATTAATGGAGAGGACCACGAGAATGGGAGAGAGCTTATGGGCACCAATTTGGACGCCGGCGACTCCGATAATCCTAACAGTGATGTTTTCAATCCTTTGAACACACCATTCGCTTTGCAAAATCAGGAGGGACAAACTGGTACTGGGTCCGACAAGGGGAGTGCAGCTAGGAGTATGCCTGAAGTTCGCAGGCATAACACAGGTACTGGAAACGTTCTTTCCTACAATGAGGATTTAAATTCTTGGTTAAATCACAAATGTGATTTTAAAGCCAATTTTAACATTTCTGACTCTAAATACAATAATAATACCTACACGTTAATGTTGAGTGACTTATCTAGACTTATGGGTAAATACAGAAATCTGAAAATAGAGAATGAATATCTAAATGAATGTGTGCATAAAGAAATTGTTCCCAAAGGCCTTAGGCTTTGGAAATTTCCTAATAATGTGATTTCTGGCTCTGAATTTCACAAAGAATTACTCAGTGTTTTCAATAATTGTGGTTTAAATGTTTTAAAACTAATGATTAAGAACAATAACCAGGTTATGGAAACATTACACAAAGATATTAATGAACTTGATTCACGTATCAAAAGTGATTTGTTATTCTCTGTGAATGAGGAGAAAATAAAGTATTTTAGTCTCAGGAAAGAAATTGAAAGTAAATGTAATGATGTTATTAAAAGGAAATTAAAAAAGTTAGAAAGGGACATTTTAGAGTACAAAAACAATACTTGTTACCCAAAACCGCCATTCAGAAGGGATTATTATAAGGAAGGGCAGAATAATTATAATGTACACAATAATGAAGGAGAAGAAGGGAGATATGAGGTTTTTAATGATTTTAATAGTAGTGGAGAGGACCAAACTAATTATGATCAGGAATTTCCACCATTAAGGAGATCGGAGAGGTTATTGAATAGGATGGGACAACAATCAGAACAACAACATTTTCAAGGGAGGGGAGGGAGGAGGGGGAGAGGACGTTATTAAATACACCTCAGCCCATCGCCTCACCTAACCCAGTTACGTTGGATATAACAACACACAATGGTATCAAATTTACTTACAACAATTTTACAATATATAATTTTAGTGGTATTGTTTTGGAGAAGGGACATTTTGATTTGTTGTCCAAGGGACTAAAATTTATTCCCTATAGCAAAGGGGATATAGCCAAATCCCTTATGGATGTCAGAATTTTCCTAAGGAAAATTAATTTGGACCTGGTAATACCTAATGATCGTAGTAACAACTGTATCAATAGAAATGAGTTAAAGCGAAGAACCACCTACAATCCAACTTTACACCCCCAGCTTAAAAATCTTGAAAAAATATTAGATAATGAAATTAGAAAAGTTCATTCTCATTACAAGGGACATAAAAATAACTTGAACCTTGAAGAAAAAGAATGTCTGGATAAATTAAGACATCATACTCTACTTAGAGTTATGAAACCAGACAAAGGGGGAGGGGTGGTTATAATGGAATCTATTCAATATGAAAGTAAAATTAACAACATTCTTTGGGACCAAGACAAATATTCTCCAGTATCTATTAATGAAGTCAATATAGCCTATATAAAAAAATAGATTCTGGGTTATTTGACATGATGCAGGAAGAACTGATTGACTTCAAAACATATAAGTATTTAAAGGTGGATAAACCCAGAATTCCATCTTTATTTGGAATCCCAAAAATCCACAAAAATGAAATGGACCCCCCCGTTTAGGCCAATAGTCTCTGCTGAGGGGTCCAAGACCCAACCATTAGCTAAATACATTGATTCTAAGTTAAAACATATTTGGATGGGTAAAACTTTTATGCTTAAGGATTCTTGGGATTTACTAAAAACAATAACAACAGAGCTATATAATGAGGAGACAATTTTTGTGACTATTGATATTATCGACCTTTTTTCCTCTATACCCTGGGTTGAAGGTATAAAGATGTTCGAAGACACTATATACCAAGAAGACAGTTTGAGTCCAAAGGAAAAACTAACTTCCACTTGGCTTATGGATTTAGTGCTACGGAATAACTTCCTATATTTTAATGGAGAAGTTTACCAACAATTGCAAGGAGTTGCTATGGGGGCAGCATGTGCCCCCACTTTTGCTAACTTGGTTCTCACTAGATGGGAAGAAGAAAATATTAAAACTACTGATTTTAAAAAATATTGGAAGTTATACCGTCGCTTCCTGGATGATATTATAATCTTCTGGAATGGAAGCAGAGAAAAATTAGATGAATTTCTGGAATGGTTAAATACCACCAGCCCCTTTTTAAAGTTTACCCACAAAATAACAAAAAATAGGGTGCAATATTTGGACGTAGAAATTTACAAATTTAACAACAAGTTAGAAACAAAAGTATACAGGAAAAACACCTTCTGCAACTCCTTTCTGCATTATGACAGTGCACATCCTCTACATTGTAAAAAGAACATAATAAAAGGTCAATTTGTTAGAGGAAGTCGTATGACTAGCAGAAAGGAAGATTTTGAGGAGGAGTGTAACTTGTTAGAATTTATGTTCCTAGAAAGGGGATACCCCACTAAATTTGTTAGGGAGATAAGAGAAGAAGTAGTGAAGGGTAGAATTGACAGATTCAAACCTATAGTGAATACTACCCATTTAGAAAGAATAAGCCTTACACAAAAGGAAAACAATACTCCTAGTTTCGAGAAAACTTTAGTATTAGAGTATAACGGAATTAACAATATAATAAAGAATAGGTTTTTAAAAGAATGGGAACGTTTCACTTCCATCACAGATATAAAAAAAATACCTAGAGGTCCACAAAAGATAACTTATAAAAATTCCAGGAATCTAAGACTGCTCTTGGAAAACAAACCAACTAAATCCAATAGAAACAAGTTTGGCACCTACAAATGCGGTAGGTATAATCAATGCCAATACATTATGAACGTAGATAAATTCTACCTAGAAAGTAGGAATAAGTGGCTAGGTAGTAATGAATATTATAATTGTGATTCCAAAGGACTGGTTTATTTAGCTTGGTGCACAGTGTGTAAATCCTTCTATGTAGGCAAAACAGAGAGAAAGCTAAAAAGAAGGATTTACGAACATTATTACGATATTTCTATTAAAAAAGACACTAGTGCACTTTACAAACACTTGAATACATGTCCCGAAGCTAAATTCCTCTTTGTAGTGTTAGAACAGGTTAAAATAGATGGTAGAGGAGGGCCATGGGAAGAAAGAATTGAATTTCGAGAACTTTGGTGGCAACTAACTTTAGATGCCAATAACCACCCTGGCCTTAATGATTTTATCTCCATTATGCCACTACTTAAATTAAGATCTGCTAAATTATAAAGGTATGACATCTAAGGAATCAAATTTAAAGTATAAACATATTTTGAGAAACATATATGTACATAAGAAAATTTTTACAAGTAAATATTTTATATTTATATTTATTGTTTTTACGTTACATATTTCACTTTTAAACTTATTTCATGTTTAAAAACTCTCTATTTCTTCTCCAAAATCATTCTCATAAGGATGTATTATAACTCTAAGTTGGTTGTAACACATTTATGTGGAAGGGCATTATTAGTTAGAATGATTCTTGCTAAAAAAGCATTTTGTATATAGTTGATGAATTATTCATGAGTGCAGACACTAGATAGGTTGATTTTAAACAAGTTCATTTAAATAAATGATGGTTTTAATTAAACAATTAATGTAAACAGGATATAAATATGTGTTTGGGATTGTTCTACGTTACATCTGATGAAGTCATTCTGTTGGGAAGGACGAAAACGTACTATTGGAATAAAAGACGTTAATGTGTTTTATACCTTGATTTTTGGCTCTGTTTTGTGCTTGGCTTCGTACATTATTTGGACTGATACAGTCAACTCCAACCGTTTTTTCCCAGAGCTGCTACTACTTTTTATTGGTTTTATTACTGGGAGTTGCCTTTGCTTCCTTTCTTGGTCCTTATTTCTGCAACTACCACTATTCTTGCACGGATGCCTGCCTGCTTGCTGAATCACTAATTCACCTCATTTGCATGGTTTTCACCAGCAAATGAAGTAATTAGCATTATGCAGTGGTGTCCATGCAGGAATAGTGTAAGGAGGCTCGTGCATGTCAGAACAGTAGTTTACTGCTTTGCTTGGCAGCCATATTCCGTGCAGGAGCGGCTACACTGTTCCTCCATGGAAAAAATGCTTATTGAATCCCAGAGATAAAGTTAATTTCCTTCTCTCTGTAGTACATGTTTTTAAAAACAATTGCAATACACTGGTACACAGTAAGATTGTACTCTGTGCCTCTCGTCTTCAATGCTTGAGAAAAAAACATAGATTTACACATTGTGGGTATAGCAAAGATAAACTTAAACAGTCTATTTATGAACTTTCAAAAGTTAACAGAAGTGATTTACTCACTTAATAGGAAAAAGATAGGGTTGGTTCTGATAAAAGTCAGATTTGGTCTTACTTATGGAACTAACACTAGGGCTGTTATACATACTATTACGTACCACTGAAAAGTTTTGTTGACAAATCCAACATTAGTAGCAATTCTCGAAGAGAAATGTGCTTTTAATTTTAAGGGATGCAAAAACTTACTTCAAAATGTTTCCTATTTCAGAATTATATTCTGTTCTGAACCTTTGGTTATATGATCAGAGACAATCTGTGGTTCTAAGATTTGTGGGAGATGTAGTTTTTGCAAATATGTCTTAATCACTGTTATTTAACATCAGGAACCGAAAGATGACTATCAATATTTGATGTTTGACAATGATACTAAAGACATTACTTAGCACAGTGTGATTGTGATAGATTTCCTGTTGGGCAAATCAAACAATATGTATTTATTTTTATTTATTTATTGACATTTGATTACCAGGACAGTCTGGCTGAGTAGATGCCCGGGTAGAGGTCCAAGGAAAAAAGGTTCAAAGTACTGCAAAAATATTTTAAGAACAATGATTTTATAATCTTCAAAAATAATGCAAAAACAACTATAGTTTAAATAATTATACCAAATTAGACATAATATGACAACATTGGTTAAAATAAATATAACTTATATGCCTATGATTTAATACTTAGAGAAATTTTAGCAGTTTAGGGAAATTAAAGGTAAGTTAGTAAAATACAAACAAAACTCGTAATATAAAGTGAGAGAGAAAACAAAATCAGGTCCCAGGATTCACGAACAATCATGTAAGCTCCATGCGAAGCCTATACGATGTTTATGTGTTAGTGCGATGGGCAGCAGTGCTAATCACATAAGCATACAGCTCATCACATATACACAAATACAAGTGTGTTTTTCTGGCCAGCAACAGTGGTGGCGACCATGAAAACACATTAAGCAGCATGAGCACACACAGGAAACAAACAGGCTTACCTATGATCAAACTTTTTAAGCGGACAGCACAAAGAGCTACTTATCGCAAATAATGCATGCTGTACCAGGCAGGAAAAGTGTCCTCAGTGCAATGTGCACAAAAATGAAACATTTGAATACAGACATAAATAAGAGGGGAGGGTAAATGGCAAGGGCAACTACAATAGATGGGTTACCAGGCAGGCAAAGTGTATTGAGGACAATGTACACAGAAATCTAAGAGATATACAAAAATATGAAGGAGTGGAGGGTAAATTTTCAAATTGAAGAAAAATAATTGATTTAAAGGTACTTGTATCTTAAAGACAATTTTGTAATAATAAAATTGTGCAATATATGTGTCATAATAATTAATTGTGGTCACACTTCCTGAGCAAATATAGGTAAATAAAAGCAGACATGATATTATAGGATGTGACAGTTACACAACTTGTAACATTGTAGCAAAGGGAATTACATGCCATGTCATTTACATGCTGAGCTGAGATGATGGTGGGCAAGGACAATACATACATTATGGGATATTTGCACAGGGTGCATTTTATCAATATAACGATTGAGAAAATACAAATGGCTCAACTTGGGATTTATTTTATAGCTGTGGCACTGCACATTTCAATCAATGACAACACCATTGTGTATTAACTTGATATTTCTGTTAAAAAGTGGTTGCAAAGCACAAACATACTATATAGCTATACACCATATATTTATTTGCAGCCTGTTCTGCACAGTAAGAGGAAGAAACACACACTCATAGAAGACAGTCATTTTTGAATTTGAACTCCCTACCTATCTACATAAAAGTGTATTATAGGCATTCAACATTGCAGACATCTTACCTCATGTCAGCCCACTGCATCTTTGAAGGGATGACATCAGCTGTGTCATGCAAAGGAGATGTATGTGCAAAAACAACTTCTACAGCTATGTGGGATTCTAAATGTTGTCAATACTAAGAGGTGTAACACACTCCAGCATCCATTCACAGACAAACACACACACACACACACACACACACACACACACACACACACACACACACACACACACACACACACACACACACACACACACACACACAGAGTCAGGAGAGTCTTACTGCTGTATTTGAACTCCCTAACTATCTACTGACACAATCTGCATGCAAGTGTATTATACACACACACACCCCAGGAGAAGTCTGACTGCATATGAGCCACAATATCAACACTTTAAACTACTACTTCAATGGGGCCAGCAGTACATAAGGTCATATTTACATGACTCTATACACACACGCACACACACGCACACACACACACACACACACACACACACACACACACACACACACACACACACACACACGCACACACGCACACACACACACACACACACACACACACACACACACACACACACACACACAGATGCACACACACACACACACACACACACACACACACACACACACACACACACAATTTGACTGCTGTGAGATAAGAATGCCCTACTTATCTAGTGATACAGTCTAGAGGACACAGTAGTTAACACAAGCACCAATGAAAACTCTGACTTCTGCACTGTGATAGGGAAGTGTAGATAGCATTAGTTTCTCATTCTGCATCAGAGAAGATATTATTATGTTGAAGTTTTTGTGCAAAGCCATTTTTGTTGATATGAAGAAGTAAGTGCAATCATATGATAAATAATACATACATACTGCTGACTTAGGATAGCTCTGCTGCCATTCATGCATATTGCAGAACTGAGACATACATGTATCTGTGTCATGTATATGAGACATACACACTTGTGAAACATGGATGAACACTGAAGCACTCATGGATAATCAAGTTAGAATGATGGTATGTAAACCTTAATGAATGCTACTGATGTTTGAAATGGTATCTGCTCATGCAAGGGTAATATACATTGTCAATATCATAGAATTCCTAATGTTCCAATGCAGTAAGGCTATGTAATGACAAAGTATGTGTGCCAAGACTCTATGTGGTTGTATCTCATTAGGGGTAAGTAATGATGAAGTATGTGTGCCAAGGCTCTATGTGGTTGTATATCATTATTGTTAAGTAATGATGAAGTATGTGTGGAAAGGCTCTATGTGGTTGTTTATCATTTGCAAGTGTAAGTACTGCAGTCCAAACGTAGCTGTAGCTGTCCAGAATGAAGCAGTTAGTCAACAGCACAGTTCACTTGCGTACATTAAGCAAATTCCATGTAATGAAATAATACAAACCAGTAGCAATACTTATTTTGTTCAAAAACTGTTCCTAAACCACAATGCTGAGAAACTTAATTGCACAGATGTTGGCAAAGTATTAGTGCATGCATGATGATACTTTGAGGTAATGAAGTTGGAATGTGAAGTAGCAGCATTCAGTGGTGCTCTCTGCCAACCTTTGCACAAATAAGGATGAGGGTCACATGTTAGGGACAAAGCCTAATTCAAACATGAATTGTTGCGATTGTCTTCCCTGTTTCTGCAATGTTAGGCGGTGAGCAAACAGGGTTTACTGCTGAAGGAAAAAAGTGAAAACTTTAATTTCATTATCCTTCTGTAGTGCAAATAAGCTTAGAGGTGAGGTGTGGCCATCAGCACTCTGGAGAGTACTGAGTGGAGAAAATCCAACTATCACTTAACTTTCTCTGTGACACACGGTGTGAGGTCAGTGAGCTAAATGATAAAGCAAAGTCGAAGCAGGGTTTAAGTCCAGTCTGTGTATCGTTTTACAAAGTGTGCCAGAATGTAATTAGTATAATTAATTTTGATTATGACTGCAAGACTAAAAAGGAATGAGTATCCTAAATATGTTGATTGCCTAAGGTAGGCAGCAGTATTCATTACACTTGTATCAACTGTAGCCTTTGTTACACATTACATGATATCCAACAGCCTGATACATATGGAAGAGTAAGTGTACCACAGTTTATTACACTAACTCTGTTTTAGTATAGCCCAGTGGGCATATTGGTATTTGCCCTAGGGTCTATATAATTTGAGTGAATCGCACAAATTGTGAACGCTCATAATATCGAACGTACTGGACCTCGACCTTCCTATTGTGAGGGGGCTGCGCCACCACACCCCCCGCTAAATATATATTCCAACTCCAAGATCGCACTACAGTGAGGAAAGGGCAAATATCCCATTCTTCACTGTACCACGATCTCAGAAAAAGCACTTTGAGGTCCGGTACATTCGATATTATGAGCGTTTGCAATTTGTGCGATTCGCTCATATGATATAGACCTTTTGCACTAAGCTAACAGTGGCAGTGAGGTCTAAGGTAAAAACTCACCACATTTTGCAATAATGTTTGAAATGCCATTTAACATTACATAGTACACTTGCTTGTTGCCAGACCTCATGCAAATGCTAAGGAGTACAACTGATAAAACAGAAGGGGGGGGGTAGACAGATACAAAGCCAACACATTCACAGGAAAGAGACTTAGAAATACAGGCAGTAAGAGTTTAACATAATGCTGCATTTGAAGCATTGTTAAGATGAATATTTGTGTGAACTTGATCAGTATCTCAACACTGCACAAAGGAAATCCTACTTCACACATGTCAAAAATCATACCATTGAAGGGATATAACCTTTTCAGTCAATGGTATATGTACTTATTAGTCTTCATCAAAGAAATGACATAAGATGAAATTTATAAACATCATAGCCAACAGTAAAAAGTGATTAGGGAGAAGGGGTGACTATAGCGAGAGATGGACAGAGACATACCAAAAGTCAGTGTTATGGGTCATTAATGCAGATTTTTATGGTGTGTCCTTGTTACTCATCTGTCATGTTCTGTATCATTAACTGATGGCTGTACAGATGAAGAAGCTGGAGGAGAGGCAAAACCTGATAAAGACATGAGCAGAATAAGGGTGTTTTACTAATTCTTCCTTATGGGCATGGATGTGTTGGCAAATGCTTTTTCGCAACAGCATTCAAAATCTGTTAATTAAAGGTCATAAATGGATAAAAATTAAGATGAATGTCTTGAAGCTTATCATAGAAGTATAATATCACAGTAAGACATAATATGGCATACATCTGGAATTGAACCCTTGATGCTATAGTTAAAAGGCAATCTTCAGACAAGTGATTTATGGCAACACTCCACAGAAGAAGCTGTATTTTGTTGCTTCCTGTAGTCAAAGAACTGTTAGAGTAACTGTTACAAAGTATTGCTTCTCTTCTGCCTTTGCTCTGTACTCTGATAGTGCAGATGTTTAATCATATTTCCATGAGGATAACAAGACTACTGCAGGTGATGGCAACACCATCAGGCTTTACCGTACGACATGAAAAGCCACTTGCTGTCAATCAGCATTGGCATGTGATGCCAAACTCTGCCCAGTGCTGAGGACAAAAAGTGAAGGCTTTCTTATTGGCTATTTCTGGCCATGCATGTTGTATGTAATTCTATTTTTTGACCAGATTAAATGTGTGAAAAAGGGGTTGATAGGAAAGTGGTGAAGTGGGGGATGGGAGCAAGCAGAAGGGAGGACACAGGGAAAGAATAGAGGAATTTGCAGGAAGGTAATAGAAGAGAATCATAGCTATCCACTTCTTCACAATATAAATGAAGAACTGTAGAGACATAATTTGCTGAATTTGGACTGTCACCACACCAAGGGTAGGTGACAACAACATAATAATGTTGTACAGCCAATTGTACCAAATCAAGTTTGACAAGAAGACACATAGGTGATGTGGAATGTTATGTATGAGTTGAGTTTTTTTAGTGGGACAGGTGCCCATTTACTTTTTTTTAATTTCAAAGAGATAAGAATGTTGGGGAAGGGGATTAGGAATGTGAGGGTCAGGTAGGTAGGGTAGGTGAGTAAGCAGACACAAACATACAGGACAAGCAAGACAGTCAGGGATGGTGCTAGACACAAAAGGCTTGGGGACACCACAATTGGGGATAGGTATGGAACATTGGAGGTGCACCCATGTCAAACCTGAGAACAGTGAGAATCTAGTACTCACCCTCAGAACTGTCATCATCGTCTCCTGTCTCAGTTTCCTTTGTCAGTGCTCAATGTGGTATTATCTTGGTAATATGAGGAAGTACCTTTTCTACAAAGCACTCTGAGGCCCCTTTCCATGACACCCTCCACCAGCACTTGCCTGGTGACAAAATCACCATCCTCACTATTACTAATCCTGGTGGGTACAGTACACCAGCAGCAGAGGCAAAACTACTTGACGCACATGGACCAAGTAGAGCAGGGATTGTGGAATCAGTGCTGACAGGTTGGGACTTGAAGTGCTGGGTGTTTGTGCTGCAACATATGAGGGGATAATGGGCCAATCCACAGTGGTCGGACTACCTCATTGTGTTGCATGTCAATTTTTGTAAACAGAAATGTTTGATAGCATTTTTAAGACATATAAAATATTCCACAAAAAAGAAAGAGAGAGATAGAGAGAGAATGGGTGGGTGAGATAAAAAAGGGAGAGAATTAGATCCACGGCATGTCACTTGACTATATGATTTCACAAAATAAACATTTGTGATTATCCAGTTTATGCACCTTTGCCACATCCAGGTATGATGTGAAGGGCTGACTCTGTCATACCATTAATCAATTGTACTGCTATGATATCATAAATATGACTATTTATTTCAGTATTTCCATATAGCATATAATTACAATAGTTATTAGGCTTAAAATAAGACCTGATGCATATGTGCCCCATACCTCTCTGAGGTGAGTTAACCTCTCTTGCTGTGCCTCCCTGTATGTCTTCAGCAGTTGGACAAATGAGAAGAAGAGAAGATAGGACATAAAAGCATAACAAATACCATTCTTGCCTGTCTACTGTATTCTATGTAATTTTAATGCTGATGGGTCAGTATACTTACACAACTGAGGAGTGTCAGGAGTTCTAAATCAATCTTATCATTATCTAAGGAGGTCCACTCCAGATCACTATAGTGGCGATGACAATTTTCTTCAGTGCGTGGGATGCCAGTTTCAGTGGGCACAGCCTTAGTTAATCTGTTCCAAGCCTCAGTCTTATACTGATACCCAGTACAGTCGCCCTGCAGCAGCCTACAACTGTAACTTTTCACAAGGAGTGCCACAAAAATCCTAGACTCTTCCACACCCTACCTCTGTGCTCTAAATTTAGCACCATCATTTCCCTTACTAGCCATGTCTGCAGAAGTCAAGCAAAAGTTCTATGTCTGAATTGGTTCCAAATTCAAATCTTGCTTTTAACAGACAGTGTGCAAACCTGCACAACCATGCCAACTGCATTTGCATGATGGAAGGCAAGGAGATCAATTGCCAAACAAACAGGGAGGTATTTTAGCAAACAGCAATGAAGGTGTGAAACATGGCAATGAGATTTGCCATGTGTGAGTCTCAGCCTATTCACACTTTTTCAAATGGTCAACACTAACATGCTTAATGGCTTGGCTTGTAAGCTTTGGTCTTTGGGAGATTAAATAGAATGACTTAAAGCATAATTAGGAATTACACACTGTAAAAATATTGGTTGTGCAGGGTGGTAATTAAACCAATGGAATAAATAATCCACATATTTCAAACCAGGTTATTATTTGTTATTGCTACAGGAGAACATTCTTTCAACCATATTCATTACAGATGTACTGCAATCAGCATGACTGGAGATATACTTCAGATATGCCTGTATGTGTGTGACTTTAAGAAGTCCTGTGAACTGCATTCCTATGAATGAGGAAATATTGCTATTTGTAAATATATGTTAGATGAATAGAGTTTCATGAGCGGAGCAATATAATTTGGGGTATGATACATACATTATTCACAAAACATACTGTCATAAACACAAAGTTAGGTTATGTGAGTAGTCAAGATGATTTTATTCAAAAAATTCTACCCATCATAGATATTCAAGTGCATTTTTAATTAATTATCATACTTGTTATGCATAAAAAATTACACACACAATTAACTGAGTTTCATAAATAGGTCATTAATGGAATATGCTGCCTATAATACTGTAGGTATCAAAAGTATTACCGGGACATTTCTTGCAATTAACCTTCTTATGATAGCCAATTTTTATGTAGTGTTACCTTCTTAATCAAAATGTTAGATATTGCATTCTGACACCCTTTGTAAAAATAAGTGTTATCTGGGGTTTACAATCAAAATATTGAAAATCAGTTGAACATCCTGCTCCTGTTCGAACATGGTAGGAGCGACAGTCGGTATGTCGACAGTCAAGTGATCGGCAATTAAGAGGATCATGAACAGGGTAGAGAAATGTAACATATCTGTAAATGGTAACTGTCGACATTAAGATCAAAAAAGGACTGTGGATGGTATGGGTCAATCATCTGACCTCATTAATATTCATGAGGCGATGAAATGCATCGAGGATATCAACGTTCACGGTTTTGAATTCTGTGATTTTGATTGTAAACAGTTATCTGGATTTGAGTCATGGATCACCTGTGTTGCATGTCTACAGTCACTGCACTTACCCCTTCTGCCACTGAGACAGTCACACAGCAAGTGGATGTTCTCAACTCAGTAATGTCCAGAGTGCTGAAGTCCATGCATCACTGCTAAACTTGTACAAAAGGCTTCCCAAATAAAATTTTTCACCTTATTATTTAGGCAGGTAAGCTTGATTGTGAGTTGCTCAGCTGTGAGCAAGTACAGAAGGCAAGAAACGGAAAAAAAGAGCATATGAAATTGTGATGAAAATAACTCATAAATCTGGAGGAATAATTTCTACATTCCCTTCACACAGGATATATTTGATCCTCAGAACAACTCTGTTATGGGTCCAAAGTCACTGCATTTACAACTTGTGCCAGAGAGAAATGTATAAATAATTTGCACATCACTACCTCATTACAAATACCTCCCAGCAGTGACAGGAGCATTTGCACTAATGAGGAGTATGGAAATCACATTTTTCACATTTTCCTTCATTTTTGAACCCTGTTTGCACTCTGCTAAGTAGCTTACAAATTACAAAGGCAAATAAAAACGGAACAGTATCTGATGATCAAGTTTTCAGAAACTCGAAATTCATATGGTTGAAACCATATGATTGAGTTTCTGAAAACTTGAACATCCCAAAAACCCCCCACAAAAATCTAACCTTTTTAAAGATTTTGCGATTTTGTAGCGGGGAAGCCCTCCTGCACCCACATCCCTTGAAAATTAAATATACCAACCCTGAAATAGCACTACAGTAAGGAAAAGGGTAAATTTCCCATTCTGCACTATGAATTTCGAATTTCTGAAAATTCAATCATCTGATAGGGATCCAATAAAAACATATAACAATTTATATTCCACACAAGAAAACAGAAAGAAAAACATGACTTGTCTTACCATACATCAATAGTTATACCATTAAAAAGACATATGTTGCATTTTCACATCTGCTGGAAACATTACAAGCAGTGTATGGCTTCAAGATGGATTCAAACCCTGCATCCTCATTTGTTTCTTTAAACTCATTTCATTTACACCATGTATTACAGCAATACTTAGGTGATATGTAGAATGTCTTCTGTTACTGCTGTTCAGAGTATTGCAGTTATACACTCTACAATGCATTGATGATGGCATTTCAAATTAATTTTCTCAGTTTGTATCTTGGGTAGTGGACTCTTGTTTACTCCCACAAAATGCTGTCAGTCAAAAATGCTCTTTGCCAAATGCATGCAAATGATGAACACAATAAAAAAATGTCAGTAGTAGGAAATATCAGGGAATAATAATGAAGTTGCAGGATTTTAAGGTGTCCTAACTGTATGTGTGTGTGTGTGTGTGTGTGTGTGTGTGTGTGTGTGTGTGTGTGTGTGTGTGTGTGTGTGTGTGTGTGTGTGTGTGTTTTACAACCTGATAATATGCTCAGGAAATATACATAAACTCTCACAAATAACCTACTATCTTGATTTGAACCCTCAATTCAGTACAATAACAACACACAGTTGTGTTTCTTATGCCTCTTTGGCAGCAACACAGACTTAGAGTAGCAATCAGAAAATGTGCATACCAAACATATCTGGCTTAGAAGACCATCAAATTATAGGTCCAGTAGTAGAATGATCAGAACATGTTCCTTTCTCATTTGCTTAAACCTGTCTAGATGTATGTGATATTGTCAAATAACTTAGGCTGATAATAGCCCACACCATATTAATGTAAGGTTGCCAGCACTGCCAGTTATTTCTTCTTTTTATTTCTGAGCATCTTCTCTTCCTCTCAGTTTAACTAACAAAAATGCAATATCATGGACTTTTCTATTCATCTTTGTTTTAATGTGTAATATAGTTGATTAACATTTCAGAAATATTTTTAAGCAGATGGTGGAGAGTGTACTATTACACAGTGCTGCTAAGGTTGCTATCATAGCTCTCAAGGTGCTTTGCTTTTTTAAGTCTACTTTGTATGATACAAACACTACAGAGAGGAGTCTGTTCAGTATTGCTTGTTGTATTTGAAGTAATCAAGAACACTTGCACAGCAACAGTAATAATTTAAATATGCATATATCAGAAAAAAAAACAAAGTACAAAAAAGTATCTTACTCTCACATACAATAAAGAGGAATACAATATATGTAAGAAATAACTGACAAACATTTGCAATCATGTACTTACACATAAATACTAACATTTAAAGGGAATCAGAGTGAATAAAAGTAATTAAGAAAAATAGACTATGTGAGGAAAATAAAAACTTTGATTTGCAGAGTAAAGTGCTCAGGTCGAAAGAATATGGAAAAATATGTTGAAAGAGCAATAAAGATGATGACATGCTGTGCTGGGAAGACAAAGCAAAGTGAAAGTAAGGAGGATGAGGGCTAAAGTAGATCATTTATACTACTAAAGAAATAGGTTTTGTGAATGGATAGGGAAGCTACTGGGATAAGTAGGGTAGGTTTGTAACTTAGCCTAGGGCTGAGCAGGACTAAAGCCAAGTATTTAGTAGGTGATGTTTTAGGTGGTCTTTAAAGGACTGGAGGTGATTTATATGTCTCAAACCAAAAGCAGTGAAGTTCCAAAATTGTTCCCTTTTGTCAAGGGGCAACTTATAACCTGACAAAAGTGGATAATTTGGAATGTAAAGTTGTATGATTTTTTTAAGTATGGGGCAGTTTTCATGCTTATTGATGAGACGGTGGGCTATGACAATTTGAGAGTAAGTAAGTTGGTATGAGACTACTGTTTAGTTTAAATACTTTAGGGACAAATAAAGTGGGTCTTACAAGAATAATTAGCTGCAGACTTAGCTACATTGTCATAACATTGCTCTAACTTTTTTAGATAGTTGCCTTATAGATTAGTTAGAATATGAGAGTCATAAAGGAGTGAGGGGAGCAAGTCGCTAGAGGCTATGGTTTTCCTGGAAGAAGATGTGAGGTAAGGTTTTGTCCAATACAGGGTATTGAGGTTTTAATGCTTTTTTTGCCTGCTTTTTGTGTTGCTCAAATTTGAGATAGACATCTATGATTAATCCAGCAATGTAGTTTGGGTTAAGATTTCTATGTTAGTATTATTAGCTGTAGTTATAGTCAAACTGGGTTTTAGATAACAGAGATATTTAGGGGTGAAAATTATTAATTTGCTTTGTTACAATTTAATAGAAGCTGAGAGTTATTTAATTAGGTTTCTACTGCAGAGAAGGATTCTTGAGTTTGGAATTGTAAGTCATCGAGTTTATTGAAAGAACAGATAAGGTTAGAGTTGCCAGCATACAGGACTATATCAGCATGCTTGGTGTTAGGAATAAAAATATTAAACAGAAGAGGGTAGGTATAGAACCTAGTGGAAGCCTGTTAGGATCACATATAAAGGAGGAAAAAGTGGATTGCCATTTGACTGCTTGCTCTCTGATTGTATTTGCTGAATTGGTTACCAGACTGTCAGTTTGTATTAAAGTGAGTGGAACTGGCTGGCTGGGCTTAAAAGTAATTTTATAGATGCCAAGACAGGTTTGGGATTTTGTTGAAATGTTTATTAAAACAGAGCAGTATAACTGGCCCATATTGTGCCTAGTGCCAGTCTCTCATATATCAGTCCACCCGTTCAGGTCTTCAAATGAAAAGTAAAAAATCAGTCAATCAGTCAGTAAAAGAACTTTGGCATTTACTGTACAAAGCCAACTGGTACTTTTGTGAGATACAACGTATTTTTTGTCTACTCTTATTTGACACTTGGTTAGTTTTCTGAGGTCCCCATAGTATTACAAGTATTTATTTATTTATTTTTATTTCTCTTTTAACCAGATTTTCCATGCCTTATTTCTTTGTCTCATAAGCATTTTTGTTTGTATAGGTTCATAGGTTCATAGGTTCATAGATAGGTACTAAGCTATTGGCCCTAGGGCCTATATAAGCCTAGCCAAAAAAGTACCCTGGCTTTTTCCACCCAAGAAAATTATTTTCCTCTGTTTCTGTCGAGCAGAGCCACAGAGGTGATCCATGGGGTGAATTTCTTATTTCCCATCCGATCATTAAGATTTTTCTTGAAGAGTGCTAATGAGGAGCTTTGTTTGATATAGATAGGTAGCTTGTTTCAGAGTATGGGAAGTCTCTGGGACATGAATCTATCCCTCCAGCATGTTCTGTTTATTGTAGTGACAAGGTTTAGGTCCCTAGAGCATGTAGCAAGGAGGGATTGTGATTTCCTTAAGTGGAGCATGTCCAACAGCAATGGGTTTGACATAGCTTTGTATGTTAGGCAGAGATCGCCTCTGAGTAGGCAATATGCAATGGAGTAAAGCTGGAGTTTTTGGAGACGGTCTGTGTAAGGCATCTGTTTGAGGCCAGTAATCCTCTTTGTGAGGTATTTCTGTGGCCTTTCCAGTTGTTGTAGATGTCTTGTGAGATACATACCAAAAGGGGTGTTGTACTCTATAATGGATCTAATGAGTGACGAGTAGAGGGGAACGATGACCTCTTTTTTCCTGGATGAGAAACCTTTTGTGATGAGGTGTGCCACGTAGAAGGATTTCCTGACTATTGCGGCAATGTGATTATCAAAGGAGAGACTACTGTCCACCTGTGTCCCAAGGTTTCTTATCACACTTTCAGTGTTAAGTAGACTATCACCTATATGGTAGCTCATGGGTACAGAGTTTTAACAAAGGGGATGATGATGCACTTTTTGGCATTGAGCTTGAGGCCATGGCTTTGACACCAGACATCTGCCTCAGTGAGGCCCTTTTGTAGTATGTCCACATTGTTAGGAGTTTCAGTTATGGCTCCTAGTTTGCAGTCATCTGTGAACTTCATTAGCCAAAGATCTTCTGTGTTAGCCTGTACTTCAGAAAAGTAGATACCAAACAGGAGAGGACCCAGGACTGAACCCTGTGGTATTACACTTGTCACTGGTCTGAAGTCGGATTTGGAGTTTGCTATTTTCAGAGTGTGGGTTCTGTCAGTGAGCCAGTTGGAAACCCATCTTGTGACATAGGGGTTTATACCTAGTTTAGTGAGTTTATCTATAATTCCAGAGTGGGGGATGGTGTCAGAAGCCTTGGCGAGATCTACATAGGCTGTGTGAACCACCTTACCCTTGTCTATGGCTTTAGTGACTGCTTCAAAGAAGCCTATCAGGTTTAGGAGACATGATCTGCCTTTTACAAACCCAAACTGGGTGGGGTCCAGAGTTTGGAGATTACCAGTGTCTTTTTGTATAAGATCCATGATGATATGTTCCATGGCCTTGCAGACCAGGCTCATTAGGCTAATGGGGCAGTAGGCGGTATAAACATCAATGGTGCAGGATGTGATTTAAACCACTTAGTTCTGAGTTGAGCTTACTCCTGAAGGATGGTCAGGAAAATATTGTTACATTTGGTTATAGCATCATCTGTGGAAGGTGGTTTCAGTAACTCCAGTTAAACAATTTGGCATATTAGTGAATCTGTCTTTCTGAAATGTGCTGAGGTTTTTCCCTTGACTATATTGGTGATGCATGTGGATATGGAGATGGTGTCAAACTACAGACTTTGTAAGGTGGTCAGTTAAAGCATCAGGGATTGTATCTGAGGAAGCAATAATGTTAGTTGCTGAGGTAAGGATCCTGGCTAGAATAAACTTTTTTGGTGTTTTTGATGTATCTGGTAAGTGTAACTATTAGCTGTGCAAAGACATATAGATTTCTGGAACATAATGGGTTGACAGATATTATGAATTTAGGAAACATGACTTTAAATAAATGGATACCAGCACAAATCAGTGGCATACACTACACAAAATCAGGAAGTGCCTTAAGCAGACACACATTTAATCACACCATGGGTCAAGACCAAGCTTACTCAGCTAAATGTCTGTCTGATTCTTTTCTTGTGAAATGTTAAATAAAAAAGAAAAGGATGGATTGTGTTAACTGGAGCATTTTTTTTTCTCCAGGGTTAAATGAAATGCTGTATCTGACTTTTTATGGTTAATTGTATCTTGACTGCTGAGAAACTGAATATATTCAAATGGCTGTCATTTTATTGCCTTATGTTACAGATCACATTATCTTTTTGCATTATTTTATTGAATTGAGTGTACTTTTTATGAGATTCTCTGAGGAAGCTGTTGAGATTATCTCACTATCTGGATGGATTATTTTTGTTGCTACTAAGTGCAAGTGCTTTTTATTATTGTTTCCTTGAGCTTTCTCAAGTACCAGTTATTTTCATGGTCTGAGCAATTTTTGTGTGTGTGTTGTGTGTGTGTGTGTGTGTGTGTGTGTGTGTGTGTGTGTGTGTGTGTGTGTCTCTGTATATATATATATATATATATATGTGTGTGTGTGTGTGTGTGTGTGTGTGTGTGTGTAGATGGCTGCAGTCTGTAAGAGAAAACTTTCATTAAGAGTGAATGCTCTTACAGACTTGTTTTTCAGCCTTTTCTGTGTGAGACTGTGAAACAGCAGGGTATGGGAGTTTTACCTTTGCTGTTGTGGAATCTCAGAGTTGGTGTATAAAATTACCAGGGTATATAGAGATGCTTTTCAACCACTTTTTAATGATTTTATCTATTTATATTTAATCAAAATAGATCACTCTTTGCATTCACTCATCTGGCAGATCACTCATTAATGAGACAAATAAATGTAAAGAAATACATACCTATATATATATATATATATATATATATATATATATATATATATATATATATATATAGACATATATATAGCAGTTTTCCTTTGTGCTTGAGACACATGTTCTGATAAAAACAAATACTTTTTTCCTAAGTCATTTTTATTTAGCCTGCCTAGTAAAGGAAAAAGAAACATAGTCTAAAATATATAATAGAGCCAGTATAAAAAATAAATTCAAGAAATAATAGAAAATTTTTGCTCACTGAAGCTCCTGAAAAATGTAAATCACAATTCTTCACCAGTACATTTCACACATATATAGTAGAAACAGTAAGACATACCAGTCATACATACATACATGTATATATATATATGTATATATATTTATATATATATATATATATATATATATATATATATATATGTATATATATTTATATATATATATATATATATATATATATATATATATACATACATAAATAACAGAAAAAAAAGACCTGTTAAAAACACAAACAAGCAATCTTCTGCCTGTACATTCCAAGGAAACAAACTTTGTAGCATTATGATTTACTTTGCTACCTTCTTGACGGATATGAACAGCTGGGCACATATTTCTTCCATAATTACCAGTAGTCCTAAACAACTTTCTGCACTCCTTCCCACCATCATAGAATGAATCTAATCTCACCTGGGTGCCAGTCTGGAGATCAGGCCATATTCACCTGTTTTCCTTTTTCAGCAACATTAAAGGTAATGTTACTGACATAACCTAAAGACAACTTTCTCTAACAATATACAGTTCCCCTTAAATTACCAAATTTTGACTCCCATCTTTCCAAGTGTTTATGCTTCTTTTTTCCTTCCTTTACCTCTCTTCAACCATCCCAGCTATATACACATTTTACACCTTATCAATATGACTATATGTCTAATGTAAATTGCTAATGTTAAAGCTAGGTCATTACCTCCATAATTCAATGTAAACCTAATCACAGTACCAATCGAGCTTTATCAAACTGGTTCCCACATCAGCACATTGTATCAGAACTCTCTCAATGCCACTGTCTTCTAAAATCCTAGTTCCCCTTACTGTCTCATATCCATACCCATCTTCACTATCCACCTTGTATTGTTTCTTTCTTCTCATCTAAGCAGCCTCATTTTTGCTTAAAACTTCCTTTCCATTTCCAAAACTTTGCAACCTAATCTAAGCTTCTCACCCAATCTTCCCCATATTCCCCCATGTTTTACCTCCACTGCTGCCATACCTTCTAAAACATTCAAACACCTGTGATATCTAGGGTAGCATTCAGGCCACATCTTACAGCAACAACATGCAGTCATCCACAAACACACCAAGCTATTTCTACTTCCTTCACTCCCCAGCCTGTCATCAATTTTGTAGTACTTGTTACTAGGTTTTTTCATTGCTATTAAAAAGAACATCAGGGACAAAGGATGGCCCTGCTTTCCATCTAATAACACTGGCCCTCTCCTTACGCTGACTATACACATCCAGCTCCCCAGTAATGAACTGCTTCAGGCCAACTACCAATTTTAATGCATTAACTATAAAATACTAGTTAAGTATGTCAAAAATATTCTGCACATCCATAATAAAAAGCACTCTTACCTTGTCCAACCTTCTTTCTGGTCACTCAACAAAGTTCAGTAACAGCTTCCAGTGATCAGTAGATGATGTTAACAAGATAAGAGAAACTTGAGTCTCTCTTTTCAACCTAGTCAAAAAACATTGTTTCCTAGACTTCAAAACTCTCTTCAATAACTCTGCATACTTACTGCAGAGTGATATTGGCCTAAAATTCACTTAAGTGTATAGGTTGTCATTCCTTTACACAAAACTACCATAACCTCCTAACCTAGAACATTTCATTAAATAACTCTGCTAATGCAGAATAATTCTCAAGACCCACCATTTTATAAAAATCAAGTGGAAAAACATAAGGGAAATTACCTTTCCCATACTTCATATAACTAATAGCTGCTACATCACCCCAGACTAATATGCCTAAGGAATAGAGCTTTACATTCTTCTTCCCTCATATTTTCCAACCAATCTATATGTTTCTCTTCTTACCTTCTACCTTTTCAGGCACAGCCCTATAAAATTCCCCAAAACACAGGTATATCCCTCTTCACTGCAATATTCTTCTCTTTACTCCTCTCCTACTTGGCACAGATATCAGCCTCACCTGTTCTTTCAGCTCATTTTAAAAGCTTTGTCTTCACCTCACCCTCAAGCCAGCACTGAACTCCCTGTCTACTCAGCTCAACTTATATAATTGTTTCTTCTAATGTGTTCAACTGCCTCTTCACCTCATATAATTCTGTCCACTTTTCTTGGTTCTCATCCTTTATCTTTGTTAATTGCAACTATCTGTTCCCTCCTCCTTTTTGTCATCTGAATCCAAGAAAGCCTTAGCCACTAACTTCCATGCAGACTTAACTCCATCCAACTCTCCCATTCCCACTTCTTATCCTCATTTCTGTTTCCTTCATTCACCTTTGCCACCATATCTTGTAAACACTTTCTCTTTCTTCATATCACCATTATCTCACCTGCTGTCTCCTCCGCTTCCACACCAACAGTACCATTTCATCAACTGACATATCCACTATATATATATATATATATATATATATATATATATATATATATTTACACACACACACCTTCTTCATTTCACATCAGCCTACTGGCTTGATTACATTCATCTCTAGAAAATATAAACTTTCTCAAACTCATCTGTGTCTTACTGCAAATAACCATCAATCCCAACCCCTCCATTCCTGGGTTCTCTCCTGTTTGTCCTGTTTGTTATCTACTTCTCTGAAGTACAGGCTAACACAGAAGGTCTTTGGCTAACAAAGTTTGCAGATGGCTGCAAACTAGGAGCCATAATCAAAACTCCTAACAATGTGGACATCCTACAAAAGGGCCTCACTGAGACAGATGCCTGGTGTCAAAGCCATGGCCTCAAGCTCAATGCCAAAAAGTGCATTGCCATCCCTTTTGGTAAAAACTCCGTACCCATAAACTACCACATAGGCGATAGTCTACTCAACACTGAAAGTGTGATAAGAGACCTTGGGACACAGGTGGACAGTAGTCTCTCCTTTGATAACCACATCACCACAGTAGTCAGGAAATCCTTCTACGTGGCACACCTCATCACAAAAGGTTTTTCATCTAGGAAAAAAGAAAGAGGTCATTGTTCCCCTCTACTCATCACTCACTAGACCCATTATAGAGTACAATGCCCCTTTTGGTATGTACATCACAAGACATCTACAACAACTGGAAAGGCTGCAGAAATACCTCACAAAGAGGATTACCGGCCTCAGACAGATGCCCAATGCAGACCATCTCAAAAAACTCCAGCTTTACTCTGTCGCATATCGCCTACTCAGAGGTGATCTCTGCCTAACATATAAAGCTATGTCAAACCCAGAGCTGTTGGACATGCTACACCTAAAGAAATCCCAATCCCTTCCAGCTACACACTCTAGGGACCTAAACCTTGTCACCACAATAAACAGAACATGCTGAAGGGATAGATTCCTGTCCCAGAGACTTTCCATACTCTGGAACAAACTATCTATCTATATCAAACAAAGCTCTTCATTAGCACTCTTCAAGAAAAATATTGATGATTGGATGGGAGATAGGAAATTCAACCCGGGGATCACTTCTGTGGCTCTGCTTGACAGGGGCACAGAAAAATAATTTTCTTGGGTGGCAAAAGCCAGGGTACCATTTGGCTAGGCTTATATAGACCCTGAGATCAATAGCCTAGTACCTACCTATGAACCTAAGAACCTATGAATCATTTTCAATTTATTTTGATAAGGCTTATGAAAGTCATTACATTAGCTCCATATAGCATATCTACTTCTGCCTCGATACCATGTTAAAATCTCCTCTACTCTATTACTTATACTGTCTTCTAGTCTATACATCTCCCAGGAGGCATTCTACAACCAACTCCACTCCCGTCAACCTCACACCTATCCCATACCCCCCCCCAAGGTATTTCCTATCAAATCACCACCCTCCCCTCAATCCTGCTTAACAAAATGTTGGCCTTATATGGTCATAGGTTCATAGGCATTTACTAGGCTAGTGAACACAAGGGCCTTTTTAAGCCTTGCCATGCACCCCAAATTTCTGAAATGTTCTGATACCTTTGATAAGTGCAAGTATGGACCTGGGAGATGAACCATTTACAGGTTACCTGTGTCCATTAGAGACATAGGTGCCAAACCAGGGATGAATTTCCAGTTTCCCATCCAACAGTCCAAGTTGCACTTGAATTGGGTTAGGGAGGAACTCTGCTTCACATGGATGGGGAGCCTGTTCCATAGACAGCGTAATCTCTGGGATACATACCTATCTCTCCAGCAGGTCCTATTTATATCACAGGCAAGGTTTAAGTCTTTAGAATGGGTAATTCTGGTGCTGTTTGTTTTGGGGATATGCAGGAGGTCCATCAGAGTGGGGTCTGACAATGCCCTGTATGCCAGGCATTGATCTCCCCTCAAAAGCCTGTATGACACAGAATACAGGGATAGGGCCTTGAAGCAGTCTGCATAGGACATATTACTTATGCCTCTATTCTTTTACTGAGAAAACCTCTGTGGACATTCCAGTTGTTGGAAATGCCTGGTTGGGTACATACCAAAGGGGGCATTGTACTCAATGACTGGTCTGATGAATGCCAAATATTGTGGAACAATGACTTCCTTGGACTTAGATGCCATACCTTTGTTTATAAGTTGTGCAACATAGAATGATTTCCTCACCACTGTAAACATTTGATGATCAAAGGCTAGATTACTATCTATGTGTGTCCCTAAGTCCCTAACTACTGGGTCAAATCTAAGGAGTGTGTTGTCAATATGATAGTTACCAGGGATGGATGACTTCCCAAAGGATACTATTATTCATTTCTTGGCATTTAGTTTTAGTCCGTGGCTCTGACACCAGTTGTCTGTGTTAGCCCCTCCTGGAGAACATTTGTGTCAGTGTGAGACTCAGTGACAGCTCCTAATTTGCAATCATCTGAAAATTTAGTCAGCCGGAGACCACTAACATTGGCCTTGACTTCTAAGAAGTAAATGCCAAAAAGGAGTGGTCCAAGGACTGATCCCTGAGGCACTCCTCTTATGACTGGCTTCTTTGTAGAGGTGGACTCCCCAATTCAAACTTCCTGGGTCCTGTCTGTGAGCCACTTGGCTATCCACTTTGTGACATATGGGTTTGTACCTCACCTCTTGGGTTTGACAAAAATGCCCGAGTGGAGAATTGTGTCAAATGCCTTGGCCAGGTCAAGGTAGGCAGTGTGAATGATTTTGCCCTCATCCATTACTCTGGTGACCTTCTCAAAGAAGTTCACCAGGTTGAGTAGGCATGATCTGCCCTTGATATCTGGAGGTTTACTATATCTCTCTTGATCATCTCCATGATAATTTTTTCTATGGATTTACATAGAAGACTAGTGAGACTTATGGGTCTGTAGTTTCCGGGGTCTGTAAATGGCCCACCTTTTTGCAGAGGGATGACTGTTGCCTTTCTCCATTCCTAAGGCACGAAGCCTGTTTGGAGGCTACAATTAAATAGTAATTCCATATGCCCTGATAGGTCATGTTTCATGCTATTTAGAAGACATCTCAGGATATTGTCTGGGCCCATTGATGCAGTGTTCTTGGTCTTAGAGAGAGCATGAAGAACCTTTTCCCTAGTGATAGTAGAGGGAGTTATATTTGAAGATATTTCCTGTGGGAAGCTTGAGGGGGAGAGAGGAATAAAGTTGAAGCTGAATTTATCAGCCAGAAAGTTTGCTATGTCTTCCAGCTCAGTATTGGTGGCTCCATTTGCAATGAGCTCTGCACACATTGTGTATTGCGTTTGAGGATGCGGACATAGCTAAAGAATGCTTTGTGGTTGTCCTTGGCCTGGGAGGCCAGACTTACCTCAAATTTGGCTTTGGTAGACTTTATTTGTCCTCTGAGTTGTTTGTTTAGTTTGATGAGAGTGCTTTTATCCTGCTGGGTGCTGCACCTCCTAATTTTTGCCATGATTTTCTTCCTACTGTTATACAGTCGATTGATTTTGTGATTCCACCAGGGTGGCTTGTTTTTTGACTTAGTTCTGTACTTCTTCCTGGTGGGTACAGATGCCTCTGTGTAGCTATTAATATGTTTGTACAGGGTTTCTGTGAACAGTTCTGCATAGGCAGAAGTGTTCTCAGGGTTTATGGGGGCTTGAAATTTTGCTAGTTTCTCACTTAATAGCAGGAGTTTAGCCATAGAATAGTTCCTGAATATTCCAGGTTTAGCTGGGGGTCCAGGTTTTTTTTTACTTCAAAGGAGCCCATTTTGTGGACTGACCTTACCAGGGAAAACATTATAATAGGGGGTGTGCAGCAGTCTTCCATATTAGTAAGGTTGGTATATTGACTATCTGGTCCAGGGAGTTTGTGTTTACAAAATCCAAGAAACCTCTTGTGCATGTACATTTGGTGTTGTAAAGGATTCCAAGTTAATAGTGGGGTAATTAAAGTCACCCATGCATATGGTATTGGGTTGGATGGTTAATGTTTCTAATAAGTTTAAATACATGTCATGGGCTTCCTGGGTCATAGAGGGGACCTATAGCTTGCAAGGAATTGGTATTGGATTTTACCTATGGTGATTTTAACATGGAGCAGCTCAAGTGCATTGTCCTGTGTGACCAACTTGAAGTATATTTAAATTTGATGTAAATAGAGACACTTCCACCTTTAGTCCCTGCCTGTGAAGTAGCTGGCCTAAATGTGTGGAAGGCATTATAACCTTGCACTATTGGTGTGCTCTCCGTAGCTTTAAACCATGTCTCAGTGACTGGATAGACATCAGCATTCTCTAGGGCAAAGAGATCTTCTAGGGAGTGGAGTTTTTTGTTTAATACCATTAGATTTTCTTGGTTTTGATTTGCTATGTCAGAAGTACTTTCAGTTTGGCATTGCCTAAAAAAGGCACTACGGGGGAAGACAATGTTTTAGCTAATATTCAAAAGCCTAGAGGGGAGAGGTGCAGACCATCCCTGGCAGAGCCTGTTGACCATCTCCTTCCATGCTGACAAATATTGCACCCCCTTAGAATGACACCAGAAACTAAGCCAATTATTAAAGTCAATCATTTTTGTTCATATTGTGGCATTCTTGGAGATGGTAAAATGCTGCTCAATGCTAGGCTCATACCAGCCTGAGACACATATTCTGAAAGCTCCATGATGTCTCTGCTCATATAGTCTAGGGAGGTACATCACAGGTCATTTACTCCCATATGGACTATGACTGAGTAATATTGGCAATTGTGGTCCAGTGACCTGAGTGCATGCATAATGTTGTGGATCCCAGTCCCATAAGCAACTGACTGTAACTTTCTCCTTATTCAGCCTGGTGAGAGGGACATCAGTGTGTCTCAAGATGGAGTCTCCACTGACTAGAATTTTGGATTGTGTGCTGGCTTGCCTTATGGGCTTAGAGACAGTGGCTCTATGAGATGTAGCTCTATGTGTTGATGTGGGTGTTTTGAAAGAGCATATTTGGGGCTGCTGAGGGTATCTGTTATGTGTATTTCATCTAGGAGGTCTTTGTGGTTTAGGAAGGTTACATGCAAGTGCCTTAGCATATGTGGGTGTATATGTCTGCTTTGAATTGTGCATGTTGGGTGCAGCCTAGGTACTACTGACAGCCTTATTGACATTAGGAATACTTTTATGTGAGAGCTTTGCCTCCATTGATATAGTATAAATGCATCTCTCACATACCACATCAGATTGTTACAGAATTAACTGGTTGTCAGTAAACATGAGGCAATTTCTACATTACCTCAGGATGCCCATATCCACCAAGCTGGTCACGGAGACAGTAGGAAAGTTCATATCCATGGCAATAGACCCCTTTTTACTGATTAGACAGTTGGAGTGAGAATATCTATCACTGTCAAGAGTATCTGGTTTGCAAATATGTGGACAGTGCTTGTCGCTCAAACTAGTTGTCCTGTGTGCAACTAAGTATTGCAGAAATTTCAATTGTGCTTTTACAGGAAAAATGTCATTCAAGGTGTCTGAGTCTATACAGAGCACTGCCAAACACTTGAGGGGAAACTAATACAGAGACCCTGAAAATTTAAGGATGAAGTATTTTGGCAGATATTCTGAAGTTAGAAACAAATAGAGCAGTACTTACTGAAAACAAAAAATTAGCTTGTCAAGAATGATGAAAAGAGGGGGGAGGGGTCATATGAATGGCTACTGCCTGGCTACTACTAATGCTGGTCTCACCGCAGCTTCACTCTGTTCGGATACAATGCTCATTTGCTTCTTGTCTCAGCAGAAGCAAAATGTTAGCATGAATCCCAAGAAGAGAAGCAGGTCACAGCCTGTTTGGTGATCCACAGTCTTGTTCCAGATGATGCAAGGGTCTTTAGGCTTGCAGCCTTTTTCAGGTAGATGCCTTGAATAACAACCAGACAAACAGATACGTTAAGCACAGACACTCTCCAACCAGAAATAGTTAGGAATCAATCCACTCTGCTCCTTCTCTCACCAGGATCAGAATATAAGTACAGATTCCAAGTTGTCACCTATTAGGCATTCTGGTGATCAGCAGTCTCCAGGAAATAATGTCCCTGTACTCTTTCTCTCACCAGGAGAAAACAGAAGCAACAATCCTAAGATGACTACTGAGAGGCAAAATGTGGGCTCGCCAATAACTGGTGGTCTTGGAATAGATGCTTAAAGCTAATTAATATCCTGTATTCTGCAGATCCCCAACCTCATTCTTCCTTAATTTAATCTCCTGCAATTATGCAATGTCCTCTCTTTCATGCACCAACTTAGCCAATACGCCTCTCATCTTAACTAGACTAATATGTCCCTTCAAATTTCATGATGCAACTGTCAGCCAACCTTCCTATGTCCTATATAGGTTCATAGGTTCATAGGTTCATACTAGGCTATCTGCCCTAGGGCATTTATAAGCCTAGCCAGAATGTGTTTGGCTTTCGCCACCCATTTTAAATTTATTTTGCTATGCCCTTTTTCGAGGTTAGTATACTGTGCCTCTGTCTAACAGTGACAAAGAAGTGATACCCGGGGTAAACCTACGATCTCCCATCCACTCATCAAGATTCCTCTTGAAGAGAGTCAATGAGGGACTCTGCCTAACCTGTACTGGGATTTTATTCCAGAGTGAAGGGAGCCTCTGGGTTATGAATCTGTCCCTCCAGCATGTCCTATTTATTTCAGTGCTGAGGTTCAAGTCTCTTGAGCACGTAGCTCGATGGGATTTGGATTTTCTGAGGTGCAGCATGTCCATTAATTCTGGGTTGGACATGGCTTTATACGTCAGGCACAGATCGCCTCTGAACAGGCGGTATGTCACTGAGTAGAGCTGGAGTTTCTTTAACCGGGCAGCATATGGCATCTGTTTGAGCCCTTTGATCCTCTTGGTGAGGTACTTTTGGGGTCGTTTCAGTTGCTGCAGGTGTCTGGTAAGGTACATCCCAAAAGGGGCATTGTACTCAATTATGGGCCTGATGAGGGATGAGTAAAGAGGCACGATGACCTCCCCTGATCTAGATGTGAATCCCTTCATGATTAGGTGGGCTATATAAAATGTTTTTCTAACCACTTTGGCCACGTGGTTGTCAAATGAGAGATTGCTATCAACTTGGGTCCCCAGGTCCCTAATTACATCTTCTGTACTTAATGGATTACCACCTATGTGGTAATTTGTGGGCACTTTGTTTTTGACAAAGGGGATGACTATACACGTTTTGGCATTTAGCTTGAGGGCATGGCTCTGGCACCAGTTGTCTGTTTCTATGAGGCCCTTTTGGAGGATGCTTGTGTTGGCTGGAGAGTCGATTATGGTGCCCAGTTTGCAGTCATCTGCGAACTTGGTCAGCCACAGTCCTTCCGTGTTGGCCTGTACCTCCGAGAAAAATATACCGAACAAGAGAGGTCCCAGGACTGAGCCTTGTGGGACACCACTTGTAACTGCTTTGGAGTCTGACATGGCTCCAGCAATTCTAACCATGTGGGTTCTGTCCTTGAGCCAGTTTGCAATCCATCTAGTGACATAGGGGTTTATATTTAAGCTGGTGAGCTTATCTATAATGCCCGAGTGGGGTATTGTATCGAAGGCTTTTGCGAGGTCCAGGTAGGCTGTGTGGACCACCTTCCCCTCGTCAATGGCTTTGGTGACTGTTTCAAAGAAATCAACCAGGTTTAAGAGGCTGGATCTGCCCTTAACAAAGCCGAACTGGGTAGGATCCAGTGTCTGTAGGTCCCCAATATCTTTATTTATGAGGTCCATGATGATCCTTTCCATAGCTTTGCAGACCAAGCTAGTCAGGCTTATGGGGCAATAGTTTCCAGGATCCGTTGAGGCACCACCTTTATGGAGAGGGACCACTGTTGCTGTACGCCACTCTTTGGGCACATATCCTGTAGTAAGGCTGAGATTGAACAGTAGTTTTATGTTTGGGTTTAGCTCTTCTTGGAGTTCATGTAGGACGCAGCCCGGGACACCATCTGGTCCCATTGATGCTTAGTTTTTTGCTTTGGAGAGGGCGGCTCTTACCTGAGCATCTGAGATGTCAGAGGGGCAGCACTCTGCTGGGATAGATATTTGCCCTTTTGGTGGGGAGGAGTGGGGGAGTTTGTGCTGAACCTGTCAGCTAGGATGTTGGCAATGTCTGTGGGTTCAGTGTATTTTTTGTCATTTTGGACTAATTCTGAGCATATCTGGGAATTACCACCCAGGTTTCTAACATAACTAAAGAAATCCTTGTGATTATCCTTAGTGTCCTGTGCAATTTTTCTCTCGAAGCTGGCCTTAGACAATTTTATGAGTGCCCGTAGTTTTTTGCTAATACTGACCAGTGATGCCTTCCCTTTTTGGGATTTTGCTCTATCATTTAGTAGCTTCCTCCTTCTATTGTATAGTTTGTTTATGGCTGGGGTCCTCCAGACAGGACGTCTGCCTTTAGAGGATTGGGTCTTGGTTTTATTTGGGATCGCATGATCCATGCATTCCTGAAGGTGTTCATAGAATGCGTTTATAAAGGATTCTGCGGTCTGGGCCGTATTTTCCACAGGCCCGGGGGCTTTGAAGGATTCCACCTCGGTTTTGAGGAGTGTAAAATTTGCTTTAGAGAAGTTTTTCACTGTGGTTTTCTGGGCAGGGGGTGGGGTCGGGATGTGAATATCCAGTGAGATTAGTTTATGGTCTGATCTTACCAGTGAGGGATACACTTCTGGTCTGGAGCATAGAGTCCCCATGTTGGTGATGATCAGGTCCAGTATGTTTTCCCCTCTTGTGGGAGTGGTAACAAGTTCTTCCATAGCATTTGAGTTTATAAATTCTAGGAACCTTTCGGCTAGGGTGTTGGAGCTAGAGTAATGCTCCTAGTCTATGTTTGGGTAGTTGAAGTCGCCCAATATAATGGTGTTTGGAGAGAACTTCATATTTTCCAGTGTTCTCAGGAAGGCCGAGTGGGGTTCCTGGGTTTGGGAGGGTGGTCTGTAGCAGGCTATAAACTGGAAGGCAGTTTTACCCACTGTTAGTTGCACATGGATAGTCTCTGATGCTTCGTGTTTTGCCATCAACCTGGAGGTGTGGGTATCTTTGATGAATATCGATACTCCCTCCTTTGTGGTTCGGTCCAAGTTTTGGGGCCGAAAAGCATGGTATGAGGTATAACCTGGTAGTGCTGGGGTGCTCTCGGGAGCCCTGAACCAGGTTTCTGTTACTGCACAGATATCGATGTTCTCCATGCTAAGGAGAGTTTCGAGTCGTGCATCTTGAGGTTTAGACTTCTGGTGTTGAGTAGCATTACTCTTAGTTTCTTATCCCTTGTGATACCTATGGAGTTGGGTTTGTCTTTTGAGCCTTGCCTAAAAAAGGCACTATGGGGTAGCAAGAGCCTTTGCCAATATCCGAATGCCCAGGGGTGACAGGTGCAAGCCGTCCCTAGCGAAGCATCGTGGCTTGTCGAGCATATCATCCCAAGCTGACAGGCATTGGATCCCCTTTGAATGACACCAGTACTTAAGCCAATTGTTGAAATTGATCATCTTGTCTTCATATTGTGGCATCATTCTTGGTGAGGGTAAGATGCTACTCAAGGTCAGGGTCATACCGGCCTGGGCTACATGCTCAGAGAGCTCCTTTATGTCTCTTTTCATGTAGTCCAGGGAGGTACGTCTCAGGTCATTCACACCAGCATGGACAATGACTGAGTCATATTTGTACTTGCCTTGGAGTGACCTGAGTGCTTGTGTTATGTGGCGGATCCTAGCGCCCGACAGGCTGCTCACCGTGACCCTCTCCTTGTTCAGCCTGGTGAGCGGAACGTCAGTGTGCCTGACGATAGAGTCACCTATTACAAGTGTATCAGGTGTGTTGTTTAGTCTTAAGGGCTGTGACTGTTCGGCACACTGGCTTTGTGAGATATGTGTTGCACGTGTTTTGTTTTGGGGTAGCGGTTGCTTGGGTGTCTGCTTTGGAGGTCTCTGCTGCTTAGGCAGATCTTTATTTAGAGCCTCCGAGTATGTTTTGTGTGATTATGTGTTTGGTTTGCTGTCATGGTAGGTCTATGTGAGACTGGAATTGTAGTGAGTGTGGTTTCCTTCTCCTCCTGACTGGTTATGCCAGTACTGAGTTGAGAGAGCTTAGCCTCCAGTTTGGCTATATGGTTGCATCTCTCACATGTGTTGGAATTTGTTGGGAGGAGGAGAGGGTTGTCTGTGTACATGAGGCAGTTGTAACATTGCCTCAAGATTCCCAGATTCACCAGTTGGACCAGAGATGAGATTGACAACTGACCTTTGGACATGCTAGAATAATATTGGGAATTCCTCAATAATTGAAAACAAGGGCCAGTGGGGAGTGAGGGTGTAGTGCTTTTAATTTTTAGTGCTGACTTATATAAATGCTTTAGTGAGCAAGTGCCAGGTAACTTACCATGACAAAAATAAAAACACTTATCCATAACAATATATATATATATATATATATATATATATATATATATATATATATATATATATATATATATATATTAAGATTCAGCTGACGACATGTCACCCAAAATTATCAAAAAATGGATCTACTTTACCTAATGACTTCACTTGTGAGAAAACAGCACTATGACACCCTTTGAAATGTATATAAAAGACTGAAAATAAAAAATGCTACTGCTCAAGAAATCTTAACGCCAGTTATAAACGTCACTATAATGTGATATAATGTAAAAATATATTGTAAAAAATTAAATTGATTTCTCCCACTGAATGTAATATGAAAAAGTGAACAAGAAGATAGCAAATACAAAATCCCTTCCACAATAATACTTAACATAAGAAGAGTAATAAAATTAGGAAAATATATTTTTTGTAGATCATCCATTTACTCTTAACTATAGAGGATGAAATGTATGTAATCAAGACTATGGCATTACAAAAACAAAATAACAACACAGAAAAATTAGCCTTTTCCAAATCAGACATAAAATTATAAATGCAAAAGAAAACTCTAGGAAAATAATATTTAAGAAATTGAGCTGAAAAGCTGATCAGAACACTGGCATTAAGGTGCTTCTATTATTGCTATCATATGTAGGATAAACTACAAGTGGAAACTTATGTTTCACATTTCACACTTTTGCATTCTGTTTTTTTTGTGCCTTGAGAAGGTATTTTAGTTTTTGCTCTATCTAGAACTCTGCAGTATGCACACTGATAAATAAATTGATAAATTAAATTAAATAAGTTAGTACACAAACTACAAGCATAATAGTAGACTCCAAAATGGAGTACATCTCTCACTGATAGCAAAAAACACTTGGCTCTAGTCTAGAATGAATGTAAGTAGTTATGACAGACTGTGTGCTTTGATGACAGCTGGTTTGGAAAGAGACAGGATACAAACTGAGCAAAAAAAAATATAGAAATATTGTAAAGCAGGTAATGGGAAGACAAGGACAGAGTGAAACAGCGAGAAAAAAATATAAAGGAATGTGTGCAAGCATCTGATTTTCTAGAAAATTAATCATGAGTTTTAATATGTTAATGGTTCCAAATCTGACCAAGGTCAAAATAATTTATTAGTGGAACAGAGCAGAATAGAGATGGCAGCAGAGGAGAGTCTTTGGGTTGAGTTATATATTCATTTTTAAATCATTTTTGCTTTTTTTTTCTTCATATTTCTTTTATTAGTTATATTTACTTCTGAATTTGTTACTTGTTAAGTATTTGTGAGTATCTGTACAGTTAGCATTATTGGTCTGTTACTCAATTTGCAAATGAGAGTCTGTCAATCATGATCAAATATCTAGCAGAGTAGTTTCGAGTTAAGGGAGGATATAATAGTAGCATTTTAGAAATGTTACTCAACAATTGACTCAAACAAGTAATAAGAATTGTCTGGGTTTTAGTTTGGCTTCTGTGCTCATTTATCATCTTCCAACTCGTATTGTTGAATCTTTTGAAATAGTTGGCAGTATACTGATTTAGGAAGGCAGTTTTCAAAAAGTTATTCGATTTGATTAATGGTTAGTGTAGAATAGTGGAACAAACTTATTATTTAAACTTCTCATTTTTAAAAATGTATTTTTAACAGATGACACATGAAGAGAGTAGCACAGGATGGACATGAAGAGGAGGAACGAAGAGGTTTTGGAGGTAACCATGATAAGATCTGTAGAACCTTTTAAAATTAAATCTATTATTAATGTTTAAGAACAATATGAAAACAACAGTCATAACAATAAACAAAAAGAAGAAAGTGAATAACTATTATAAAATAAAATAAACCAACTTAAGTTAATAACTAAATACAATATTTACAAGTCATAGTCACATATCTTAGTTACAAAATGACTTCCATGAGTTAGTCACTGTTAAGGTTAAATCCCAGCTACAGAGATATGAATCTTCATACATCTCCGATTTCCATTCTTGGCTCTGATGATTTGTAAGATAGCAATACTATACCGTTTAACCATTGCAAAGCAGGTTTAAGAGATATATGTAGAGATGACTTAGATTTTTTCCATTCGTATGCTAGCTGTGTCTTTCCTAAGCTTCTCATTGTCCACATGTTTTTCATATAACTTGCATTAGTGTTAGTACCTTTATACTCAGCAACTAAAACTGTCATAACTGCAGTCATTATTACCTTGTATTGTTCCCAATATGCCAGTTTTTTGGGGCATTCATAGAACATGTAATGTGCCTGCTGTATCATTACTGCATCGCTAGCATTGACTGTTTCTGTGAGAAATGTATCTACACTGTGAATTTGGAATTAATTCTCACATAACAACAAACCAGATATCAAACAGGTTATCAGCACACACACTTCACCTCTTGCACATATAAAGCTCACAACACATAAACTCACATACGTGAACACACTCGCTAAAAGCCTACCTGAGGATTGGAGACCTCCCAAGCTACACACTCTGTAGACCCAACAGAATCCACTACAAATAATAATAATACACACAACAGTGTCTCACCAATAAGCACCTAAGGTGAAACACATCAAAACCAAATGTCTTGGTCATAGGCAACTCCATAGGGAGACATACAGATGTCCTCCTTACCAGGCTGGACAAGGAGAAGGTCACGGTCAGCTGCCTGTCAGGTGCCAGGATCCATCAGATCATACTCAAATCTCTGAACAGCAAGTACCATTATGACTATATCATAGTCCATGTTGGAGTGAATGACTTCAGATGTACCTTACTGGACTATACGAAGAGAGACATGACTGAGCTCTCAGATTATGTGTCCCAGGCAGGTATGTCCCTAGTCCTAAGCAAAATTCTACCTTCACCCAGGATGATGCTCAATATAAACAAAAAAATGAATGACTTCAACAATTGGCTTAGCTTCCCAGGGGGATCCAGTATCTGTCAGCATGGGAAGAGATGGTCTTCCCCTGTTGCCTCTTGGCTTTTGGTTACTGGCAAAGGTACTTGCCTCCCCCATAGTGCCTTTTTAGGCAATGTCATAACCACAAAATTCCTCATGTAAAATAGTCCATTAGAGACAAACTCAGATTTATGGTGCTTAATGCTAGGAGTCTAATTCGGAAACTGCACTCGCTGGAAGCACTCCTTACCTTGGAAGATGCTGATGTCTGTGCAGTCACAGAGACATGGTTCAAGGCTGCAGCAAGCACCCCACCATATGTAAGGCTAGAATGCCTTCCACATGTTCAAAACTCAAAATGAGCATGAAAGAACAAAAGGCAGAAGTGTAGCCATCTTCATTAAAGACAAATACACCTCAAGACTGGTCAAACAGTATGACTCCCTAGAGCTACTCCAAGTACAACTAACTGTAGGTAAAATCCCCTTCCATTTCATTGTTAGCTCTAGGTCCCCCACCATGAACCACAAGAGCCACTCTGCCTTCCTGGACCTACTTGAGTTAAACACCTTGGTCATGGGTGATTTCTTCAAACCTTCCATCGATTGGGACTCATATATAAGCACAGACATGCTTGGCCTACGGATCCTGGACTTTGTTAATACAAATGCTCTGTAACAGATAGTCTGCACCCCCAGAAGGGACTTGTATGTCCTAGACTTAGTATTCACCAACACAGGGTGGTCTCTGCACTACCCCCTGTGTGTTTCCCTCCCTGGTGAAATCTGATCATAAATCAGTCTTGTTCGAAGTAACTATCATACCTGCCCCCCCACAAGACCAAAAAGGATGAAAAAATTCTCCAAAGCAAACTATATCCTCCTAAGCAATGACATAAATAGTTTTAAAACCCCGTTACCTCTGTCAAAAATAAATCCTATACAGGGGTGGACACAAATGCCCTGCATAAACACCTATACAAATGTATAGACTCGGCTGTGTCTGATTGGATCAAAACAAGGTCCTCACAAAGAAACAAGCCATCCTGGTGGACATCAAGCATAAATAGGTTATAGAACAAGAGGAAGAAGCTAATGTCTAAGAACTAGAGGGAACTGACATAGAAGAGGAAGGACACCCTCCATAGTTTCAACAAGCAAATTAGATATCTTGTAAAGTCCTCTAAAGCCAATTATGAAGCTAAACTAGCATCCCTAGCAAAGGATAATCACAAGGCATTCTTTAGCTATGTCAGAAATCTAAAAGGGAAGGCCTAGCTTTGTGCTGAACTAGTAGTGGACTGTACCAATCATACTGACCTTGATGACATCACCAACCTGCTAGAAGACAGATTTGGTGCAAACTTCACCCCCTCGTCCCCAGCAGACATACCCCAAAGCATACCTGTCATCAGTTGTCTACCTAGTATCTTCAAAAAGCAAGTCTTAACTGCACTGGCCAAAAAAACAGCCTCTATGGAACTGGAAAACATCCCAGACTGCCTACTAAATAGTCTAAAATAGGACCTAGTGGGACCACTTGTCACACTTTTCAACCACAGTCTAAGTACTGGTTTTGTCCCAGAAGTGTGGAAAACAGCAACAGTAATTCCAATGCACAAAGGGGGTCCATCAACCAACCCTGGGAACTATAGACCCATAATCCTAACCAGCCTTATCTGCAAGGCCATGGAGAGAATCATCATGGATTTTATCTATAGAGACATAAGTGATCTTCAAACTCTTGACCTGACCCAATTTGGCTTCATTAAGGGTAGATCATGCTTATCAAACCTGGTGGACTTCTTTGAGAATATCACCAATGCCCTGAATGAAGGCAAAACTGTGCATACAGTGTATCTTGACTTAGCCAAAGGCTTTTGACACAATCCCCCACTCAACTATCATTAAAACTTACCCAGCTGGGAATAAACCCATATGTCACTAGATGGGTAGCCAACTGGTTCACGGAGAGAACATATACAGTCAAAGTTGGGGATTCCACCTGTACCAGCAGCCCTGCTACCAGTGGTGTACCACAACGATCTTTACTAGGCCCCCTACTGTTTGGAATCTATTTCTCAGACGTCAAGGTGAGAATAGATGGTTTTTGGCTTACAAAGTTCACCGATGACTGCAGACTGGGTTGTAATTATTGAGTCCACAATGATGTTGACATACTACAAAAAGGGCTAACAGACAAATGATTGGTGCTAATGCCATGGACTTAAACTAAATGCAAAAGAATGCATTATCATCCTTTTGGAAAAGGGGAAGTCCCTGCAAATTACAATATTAACAGTATCCCACTTAGCTCAATACCTGTGGTGAGAGATTTGGGATCACAGCTTGATAGCAGCCTTAACGTTGATCATCATATGCCCACAGTGGTAAGGAAGGCCTTCTATGCTGCACATCTCATAAGTAAGGGCATTGCATCCAGAGCTAAGGATGTTATAACTCCACTGTACTCATCCACCATCAGACCACTAACAGAGTAGAACTCTCTCTTCTGTATGTACCTCATCAAACACCTGCAGCACCTGGAGAGACATCAGAGGTTTCTCACTAAGAAAAGGCAGTCTCAAAAGTTTTCAAAGAAAAATACAGGCAAAGGCATCCAGATAGGGAAAATTTCGTAATAAAAAGATTAATAACACAAAAACATAATGTAGAAAAGACGATTAGTAAAGTAAAGGTTAAAGAAATAGAAGCTGAAGTTATGGAGTGTCTGCAAAGTGAAGGATTTAATGTAGAAAGTCTAAGACTGACTACATCACAGTATGCTGGAGTATGTCCCCAAAATAAGGAAAAGCAAGAAGGCCAGGAGACATGTGAAGAAGAAACATGGACAGGGGGAAAGGAAAATATAATTAATATGGTGTAATGTTTATGCAAAGGAGAAAGCAAAATTAATTAATACAAATGAGCAGCACCAAAGATATCTGAAGAAAAATATAGGCAAAGGAATCTGGATATGGAAAACTTTACAATACAAAAAATAAGAAGACTAAGAGGAAAAGTAGAAAAAGAGATGAGTAATGGAGAAGTCAAAGAAATATAAACTGAAGTAATGGAACAGCTGCAAAGAGAAGGATTCAGTGTAGAAAATCAAATGCAGAAAACACCACAACAGGATAGAGCAGTGGATATCCAAATTAAGGGTAAACCAGTGGAACAGGAAGTAACTGGTCAGGTGCCATATCAAGATATCGTGGAGCCTTCCACAAGAAACCAGTATAAACATTCATTTGAAGCTAGACAGCAAGGAAAGAAACAGGAAACTGTGGAAACTCTGATGCAGAGTGATAGGCCAGTGAGTTCCCATATACAACAGAAGACACTGGATGATATTGAAGAGAATGTGCCACAGGGAGATATTATAGAACTTCCTATAGAATGCCCACAGGAAATGGAAAACAATGGATGTACCCTCAGTATGGAAGAAAAGGAGTTAAGAGAAGAGTTGCTTGATTTAATAGACAAAGATAGATATATCAAGATCAATGAGAGAAATAGACTGCAGAAGGTTAATAAATCCCTAAAAGTCAGAAGCTTAATAAAACAAATGAACACAGTAATTACCACTGTCCATAGAGACCCATCTCTGTCACCCTTGTTATTCTGCCTTGCCATTAACCCATTAAGCTTCTTACTTAACAGCCTAGGCCATGGCTACAAGTTGGCTTCTAGAAAACAACAAAGTCTAATGACTTCTCATCTTCTCTTTGTTTTTTGATTAAAAATTGTATAGCTCATCAGATGAGGAACTGAAAGCACAGCTGCAGGTTGTCAAAACTTTTTCAGATGATATTGGAATGTCATTTGGTCTTGATAAATGTGCAAAAGCAACCTTTAAAAAAGGAAAATTGCAGCACCAGGAAAACATCAGTTTGGGACAAGAATGTGATATAAAAGAACTTGAGCAAGAGGGGGTGTATAAATACTTGGGAATTGATGAATGATCAGCAGTAAAACATGAACAAATGTGAATACGGCTTAGTAAGGAGTACTTTAAAAGACTTAAATAAATCCTGAAAACAGCATTGACACTTAGGAACAAGATCCAAGCTATAAATCAATTTGCTCTTCCTGTCCTAACTTATAGTTTTGGAATGACTGACTGGCCCCAAAAAGTGTTGGATAGATTGGATATCAAAACAAGAAGGATGCTTCATGCTCACCAAATGATTTATAAAAATCAGTGTATACCAAGATTATATATCCCCTGTTCAGAAGGAGGGATGGGCCTCCTTGAAATTGATTGCATTTATAGATCTGCAATTGTGGGACTCCACACATATCTATTGATCTCACAAGATCCAAATGTGGTGAAAGTTTTGAAACATGAGAAGATAAATCTAAGACGGCATCTCTGCTTAATTTATCAGAAGCATATCGACGTCAAGCAGGAATGAAAATCAAACCAGAAGTGGATAAAAAACAGGCAGCAACTGAATGTGCTAAAAAAGAAAAGAAAGAATATAAAGTGAAGGATCAGATGAGAAGGCAAGAAATGTGGAAAAAAACATAAATATAGTTGCAAGTATAAAAATTTTCTGGAAGAGCCTCATGTTGATCAAGAATGAATGCAGGAATGGTTAAGGAGAGGTGAATTTACATCAAGAAATGAAATGTTATTATTGGCAGCCCAAGATAGCTGGTTTACTAAGTCCATTGAACATGTGGGAGAAACAGACATATGTAGGTTTTGTGGAATTGAGTTGGAAATAGTTACACACCTTATTGCTGGTTGCCATGCTCTAATGACAGAGGGACTGTATACTGAAAGGCATAATAATGTTGCGAGATTGTTACACTGGAGATTGTTCAAACATTATGGTATCGAAGTGGCTGAAAAACATTGGAAACATGAGCCACAGAGAATCATAGAAAATGATGAAGTTTACATCACATGGGATCACCCAATACCAACAGTCCAAAAATAGATGCTAGAAAATCGGACATAGTGATCCAAGAAAAGAAGAAAAAAGTAGCATTGATCATTGAAATTGCCACACCTAGTGACTATACCATCTTGCGTACAGAGAGACACAAAGTCATAAAATACCTTGATCTGCAGAGCCATGTGGAAAAAAGATACCCAGACAGTTCCAATAGTAATAGAAGCAACTGGTCTTATAAAAAATAATTTACAATCATATTTAGATATGTTACCAATTCATGTAACAGTATGAATTGCAGAAGAAGTTATTGCTGAGCACATTGCGGGTACTGCGAAGAGCACTTTTGGTTAACATCATAGAGTGAAATAATACTAATTTCATGAACTTTAATCGTACTCTGACTTAGGAATGGGGTCCATTCCCATCATGGTATTAGAAACCTAAAAGACTTGGAGAAATCAAAAAAGAAAATTCAGGGCCTTCAACACATGACCTACATGGACAGACTAAAGGCCATGTCACTGTACTCTTTATCTTATAGGCTGCTGAGAAGTGACTTGGGCCTGGCTTACAGACCAGCCTTGGACCCTGCCCTAATGGAAATGCTGCATATCCGCAAGTTAAATTGGACAAGATTCACTCACTCTAGCAATGTTAACTTAGCCTGTGACATTAACAGTACATGCTGGAGAGAAAGATATGTCTCCCAGAGATTCCCACTCCTCTGGAACAAACTCCCAATTCACATAAAACAGAGCTCCTCAATAACCCTATTTAAGCATAACTTAGACAACTGGATGGGAGACCATAAATTTACCCTGGAGGTGTCACCTATGTCCTTCCTGGATAAGGGCAGTCAGTGCTGATCATAGACTCTTGCTGCAAATATGGACCATACAACTTGGTCAATAACAGGATAAGGGTATAACATAGCTAGGCTTATAAAGGCCCTATGGTCAATAACCTAGTAACCTTCTATGAACCTATGAACCTATAAAATTCCATATGTGTATTATTCTAAGTTGCTGATCCCTTAACTTATATTAGCTGTTCAATGTTGTAACCCAGTCCCATATCTGCACCTACTCCTTCTGACTTAGCTTTGTAGCTTCTCTCTGTTCTTCACATTTCTATACCTTTCTGTTTAGAATTATTACTAAATCAGACTTGCCCTATCCTTTCTGACTCTTAACTATTTTTTCCAAAGCATTATATTCCTCTACAAGTTATTCTTATCCACTCCCTTCTTGTATCTAATATGTAACTATTCTAATATTAGCCAGTCTACACTCTTCAGTTTAAATTAAATTTTTCCATTCTCCCTGAACCTGTTCTTTCATTAAATGCAACCATTTTATTCTACTCTATTGCTGTCTTTCCCTAACAACCTTACTTAACCTAGTAATTGCTAGCAGATGAAGCCAAATCATCTGCAGTGGGCCTACTCTCCACAGGTAATTCCCTGACCTTACAGTGTCACTCAACCATTTACTATACTACTTCTTCAGAATCCATTATATGCTCATTTTCCCTTCCCAGTGCTCTCCTCATTGTATACCTCCACTTCCTCTAGCAACATTGTCACTTCAAGTATTAGAGCATATGTGTCTATACCCAACTAACCAGCCACTTTATCTTGGGCATTTTCAGTTTTTCTGATGCTGTTCTAATGCTGTCTCCTCATTTGCTTTCCATTCATTTAGCATATTCTGAATCAACTTCAGTTCTTCCTGCTAATTTTGGGGGGCATGAGATAACATATAGAATTGTATGGTAGTACCATTGTTGTTATTGTCTTAATTCTTCCTGCAACTGTTTTCAGCTGCATGGCACTTGCCTGCAATAGTTCTGTCATCATTTTCAATATCCTATTCAAATGTTGCTTTAAGGTATCCTCCCAGGTGTTGCCTACCACAGACCCTCACCGTATCTTATGTTCTTGAGGGGGTTCCTTAATGTCTATTAAAAACATGATATGGTCTGACAAATTAAAATCATGTATCTCTACTTCAATAACGCATGTGAGTCTTGTTTTAGGGATTAGGGTATGATTCAGTTTACTACCCTGATTGTAGATATTTCTGGAAAAAGTGGCTGACACTTTCTGTCAACCCAATTCAGTTTAATTAACCACTCTTTCACTAGTTTTTGCACCCTTGCATGAGGTTCCAGTCTGCCATAAAATCTATTGACATGTGCATCTTATGCCAGATTAAACTCTCAAATTAAAATAGCCCCATATACCTTCTCATTAACTCCTGCTCTAATTCCAAAAAAAATTAAAAAAATCAGGATTGTGATTATTTGTCTTATTACCCATGTATTTCTCTGAATAATAACTTTCCATGCAATACACACACCATTGAAAATGGTCTTGAAACTGTACATAGCAATCTGCAGACATCTGTGAAATAACATTATAACTCCCTTGCACCCCCACACTTTGTGATCAGTATAAACATATGGAAAATTACTTGATTTAAATTTACCCACTTTCTTAACTTTTAATCTTGTTTTCTGTAGACAAATTATATGATAGTGTGCTTTCCTCAATTTCTGAAGAATTCTCTTTCTCTTTATATGATGCAAACTTCCCCCTACATTCCATGTAGCAATCCTAAGGCCAGAGTCTTGGTACTGCGTCTTCTATAGCCCACTGGGATCCTGTTCCTTGTGACTCCCCCTAAAACGTTTACCTCTGTCATCCTCAAGCTAAGGAGAAAGGAAAAGAAGCCCCCCCCCTGCCTCTTGGACACCATTGATATACCTATGTTTGAGCTGATAAGACAGGAGGGTAATAGAATAGTGACTACCTCTGATTGATTCTATATGTCCTTACTGCAGGCTGTGAGTTAGAGCATGGTTTGTCAGTGATTCACACCTTCCCCTTGACTGATATTATTGGAGAGCCTGTCAATGTACTGTTTCCTTCCTGTGAGGTTAACATTATTAAAACACCTGGTGTTTATCACCTTACCATCTCCTGGCACCTTCCAGCCATCTTTGAATGATGGTTCACCTGCATATAAGGGATACATAAATGCATCATCATTAGACAATAAGAAATATGAGCTAAACAGCATATATTACCTTGTATCCCTCAATAACATCTGAAAGGACAAGAGAGTGGTTCCACCATTAGTAAGAATTAGAACTATAAATTAGATCTTGCACAAGTATTTGTTTACTTATCTAGTTAATGCCAGACTTTTAACTCCTAATTTCAGTGGTTTGAGAGAACTATTTTTTCCTGAATTAGGAGGGAAAAAAGAAAGAGCCCTCCATCATAAGATACATAAAAAACACTAAAAAATACATCATGCTTATCTCATTAGCAAGAGGAGGTAAGCAAAGATTTATATAGCAGTACAGGCAAGTGTGGAGGTGCAGAGTAAAGTGAAGTTGGAGAGGCAGCAATAAAAGTGAGGACATGGAGTAGGAAGAGAGTGTGGAAGAACAGAAGCAAAGTGTGGTGAAAAGCAATGAGGAAGACATGCAGTCAGAAATGACCCAGCAGAAGCACCAAACTATATCACATGAGGAGGTGGTAAGTGGGTAGGGATGGACACATAACCAGACAGAAGATGCATAGAAGAAAACATAAGGCAAAAATACAAGAAAAGAAGACCAACATGGCTAAATAAAGCTAAGAGGCTAGCAATTAGTCAAAGCATATGGCTATCAAAAGGGGCACAGAAGGGGATGGGTAGGTGTTAAGGTACAGTATGCAAAGGTTAAAATAAGTATGGTGAGGCCAGCACGGCAAAAATGAAAACAAGATAGCAGAAGAGATTTAGATGGGAGGGAAGCACTTTTTAGATGTACTGCAGAAACAAATTAACAGAGGAGCAGAAATGGCTATGCTGAGCAAAGCTGGAAGGGAAAAGAAGAGATAATGAATAAATAATATGCTAAGTTTCCAAAAAAGAAACTTAAGGTAAGGGTTAGGTACTGGGAAGGAGGCAGTGTAGAAAAGACAACAATGGAAAGACAGGAGGGTGCAGAGGGCAGTATGGTTGCCTGTAGGCAGAATAAAGCACAAAAAGATGAGCTACTTCTCAAAGTCCTCAGAATTATGTGCAGTGTGTTGTCAGGTCTCTTGTTAGATTATCAGCAATGGATCATTGACTGGTGCAGAAGTGCCACAGGAGTGGACGAAGGCAAGAATTACAGTACCATCATTTAACGAGAGAACAGGAAAAAGTCAGGGAACTACAAACCTGCTAGCATAACACCAGTGTTAAGAAAATCCATGGAAAGGCATAGAAGACTGAAAAGGAGCTGGTAGAACTTATAGAGGACAACAATCTCTAGGGCAGCACCCAGCATGGGATCATAACCAAAAGGAGATGGCACTCAATCATACCTCTCAACTCCACAGAGTTTTGCAGAATTTCAAAATTTTTGACTCATATTTTTGGTCTGTTTCTCATAAAATTGCAGTTTTCTGTTAAATCAGTAGCAAATCATTGAGGATTAAAGTCAGAAAATAATGGCATACATTTAAATTTTAGACTTCACACCCTTCAAATAATTCATGCTAATGCAAAGCCTATTATTCTATCAACTTTCTAAGATTGTAAGAGCAATATTTAAAAAGTACCCCTATTTTTTGGGCCTTTGTTCCCCTCACTATTTATGACTTTGTCTAAATTTCTTAGTCTAAGAGGTTGAGAGGTATGTATTGATCCATATTCCATTGTATGACTGGGATACAGGTGAAGAAGGCAGAGGACTACTAACAGACATAGTCTGCCTGGACTTCAGCAAGTCTTTTGACATGGTCTCATGCAGTATGATAAGAAAACCTGAGGGGCTAGGGTAAGACCATAAGACAGGAAATAGATCTGCATGGCTGAATGGTGGGCTACAAAGTGTTGGAGTAAGAGGTGATTTCAGGAATTAGGAAATGACTAATGGAGTACCATAGGGGTCTGTTCTGAGCCCTGTCATTTTTCAGTTTACGTGAATCAAGCATAACAGAAAGAACAGAGAACAGGTTCAAACCTCTGCCAAAGACACAAGACAGGCGCAGCAGTGGATGATGAGGCAGAGTCAAGGGAATGAACTGGAAAAACTAATCAACAGGCAGAAGGGTAGCAGTTGGGGCTCATTGTAAATAACTGGACAGCAGTACACTTAGGCAATAGATATCCTAGTATGACATATCAGTGAGTGAAACTGATGCAATAAAAAAAAAGATCTAGACTGGACATCAAATAGAATGCTGTGGTGTATCCCCAAGAAGGCAGACTCCAAAAATAAATAGGTAATGCTACCATACCTCAGTGGACTGGCAGATCTGTATCCTGCTGAAGGCTATGTAAGGAAAACCATCAGGCTGCTGGAAAAAATAGAAGATGGCTGTCAAAAGATTCATAGTATGGAGAGGAAGGAAAGAAGAGACTGGGGGTGCAGGTGAAATTAGAAGTAAGATGGTTATCTTGAACAGGAATGACAAGCTGGAGACACAGGCAGACTGTAGAGACTAACTACTCCCTGGATCTTGAAAAGTACTTTGGTATAGACAGCACTGTAAACCCATAGACAGTATTACTGATGTGTGATGGAGAAGGAATCCACACAGAATTTAAAGCGACATGAGACAGGTGAAAAAAAGAAAGGGTATGTAGGAATAGATGGGAGTAACCTCCTTCTTCCATAATGCAAACGTAATGTAAAGGAGTCACAGCAATACTAAACTTCTGAATCATTAAATATTGCTTGCATCATATGAGCATTCAATGCCATGCTATAGTATTTCATGTTATACATCTTCTTTATAGAGCTATTGGTCTTTGCTGCATATTACTTTTTTTTCAGTTACTTATTCCCTTTATTAATTGAATAAATGAACTGGTCCTAAACACTGGTCAATTTTCTGTCATGACCTGAGCCATAGCAAATGTACGCAGTATATACGAGAAAAAAATTATATACATATACAGTAGTGAACTAGATGCATAAATAATTATTATCTAAGGAGTTCATTTGCATGCAATTGCCTAATAAGTCAAACAATATGAAATGCATTAATTGAGAAACAGAGCAAAAATAAAGTAATTATAGTAAAGGTAATTAAGATGATGGTGATGACTACAATTATCTCCCAATTTATTCCCTAATAAAGGAAAGATTTACAGATTTTCAAAACTATATCAATAGTTATAGAATGAGTTTCTGAGTCACAAACAAATGGCAAAGCCACTACTACTCCTGTAACTACACACACACATATATATATATATATATATATATATATATATATATATATAGGGTCTATGTTATGTTGTTGAAATGGCAAAACAGCAAATGCCTTTTCAGTGACACATAAACAGGGAAATATCACTAATGCAAATGGCCAGGTCACCAATTTTTTTCCTTTGGAAAAAATTTGCTTGGCCATCGCAGTGAAATTGCCCTTTACCCCACTATAGTGTGATCTCGGAGTTGGTATACTTAGTTAGTGGGGTGGTTTAAATGGTGTGTCATGTCTGGCTGGTCTACCGATTTTTTCCCTAGGAAAATAATCAGTGACCTGGCCATTTGCATTACTGGTATTTCTCTGTTTATGTCTCGCTGACATGGCATTCGCTGTTTTGCCATTTTGGCAACATAATATAGACCCATATATATATAGATAACCTTCAGAAGCTCAGAGTTTCAAAACTTAGAACTTCAAAAGTCAGAGACCATAAGACTGAAGTTTTGAAACTCTGAACATTTTGAATGGAGATCGCTGTACAGCTCGGAACAGGATATTTACTGTTTTCCTCACTGTAGTGCAGTCTCAGAGTTGGGGTATGGGTGGCATAGCCACCATGTGGAGAGTGCAGGAAGGAGCTTGCTTCCCTGCAAAAACATAAAAATATATATTTTTATTTTTTTTTATTAGGTTTTCGAAGTTTCAAAACTTTGATCTTATGGTCTCAGCCATTTGAAGTTCAAAGTTTTGAAACTTCGAGCTTCTGAAGTAGATTGATATGTAGCTATATGGAAAGGTATATTTACAGATGTGGCAAAACTAGGATCTGTAGTAGAACTGCAGTTGTAATTATCCACAAGATTTTTAGCAGTTAATGGAATATTGGAATACTGTTATAGTTTTCCCATTTTGTGGTTTTCATTCATCAGTCTGAGTCCCTTCTTTTTGCTTCTTCCTGAAAATGGCTTTGATTAGAATCTTCACACATGGATAACAAATGAAGTGAGAGTATAAATAGTTGCATGTATTTATGCAACCAGGAATATATAAGCTACTCTGTTATACATTATTACCTGTCCTTTGAATTTATAACAATCACTAGCATCTATAGGTAAGGGACAGCAGACTCTCTCTCTCTCTCTCTCTCTCTCTCTCTATGTAACCACTATACAAGTCATGTCTGAGTGGTTTGAAGTAACTCATTCCATTTACCAAAGAACACATTTTGAACCTGGTATTATGTTACCTGTTGTGGTTATTGTCTAACATATCACTGCATCATAGATCAGTGTATCAGAAACAACTCAGTGGTAGTGACTGAATAATACCTTGAATATTTCAAGAATAAATCAGCACTGGATGAGGACTTAAGTAAAATGCATCAGCATTTGCATCAGTGTTTTATCATGCAAGTAGAATAAAAATCTGCATATAATCCAGAGGCCTCCACTACAACAGGTTTACAGTATTACACACTGAAGACCTATGCTTGTCATCGTCTTTCTTGTAGCTTTTTACTTAATAATTTACTGTGAAACCTTTTTACCTGTGGCTTTAAAAGGAATACTCTCTAACAAATCATTATTGCAAAAGGAATAACATTTTAGCAGGGTATAGGTTATTTCAGATGAAGGAGGCCAATAGGACTGATGGACTAAGATGAGCTTAGTACAAGGACATATCATGCACTTGTGTGAAGAATATCATTAAAGAGGGAATGAGTAGCAACTGAAATCATCTCCCAGAAATAATAGCAGTATTGGAGTTGTTCTTGTCCTTCTAAAAAGTATTAAGCAGATTCCAGCCTCAAAATCTTATTGCAGGGATGTTCGGAAAATATCATTGCAAGCAGCTTATTATGAAACCAAAAAAAAAATGAATAACAAAAGAAAGGAAAATGCATTTTACAAAGGAAAAGGTACCTACAAAATGAATTATATTACCATTTGTCACAACACTATGGCAAGAAAATCTTCATATTTTTGAACTATTTGGCAATGAGAGATTTGCAACTATATCATCTAAAAGCTTATGGTCGGTATGGTTTGAATGGAAAATTCAAATTGTGCCCTTTAAAAATTGGCTTAAATTATAAATATATTGGATGCATTAGCTTGATTTTATCATCGCATTATATTACTGTTTAATATAAATGTAATAGCAGTTAGAGTTGTATCATTTTTATTGCTTACAGCTGTGTTCTGTCAAATGAGTGATAAAAATTGTTCTGAACATTTTCTTAAACTATAATTACTACATTTGGCAGTAAAATGCAACAATACATTATTTTAATCCACTGTCCTGCAGTCAAATACTTTTATTGCCTGATTCACAAATGATTATGTAGCACTGAACTGTAATACAGGGGTCTGATTAGGAAGAAAGCCAGCTTTCATTCTCTTTGCCAAATACTTGAAACTTAATTTTGCTCATATGCATTTCATTCAGATTGTCTCAATGTCTGTAGCCATGTTTGGAGTAAAGTACATCTATTTTCCCACAGTGCACAAATTTCTCTACAAAGAAAAATAAATTAATAAATGTGATTTATTTTCTTTATGAATCCAAAATTGATGTATTTTTAATGTTTAGTCCATTACAGAATATGAAACAGGCAGTGGAAGTAGAGACTGGTATATGTGCATATGGCTAGATTAAAAAAAAAAAAAAAAAAAAAAAAAAAAAATATATATATATATATACACACACACACACACACACACACAGTGAAACAGAGAGATTGTGTGTGTGTGTGTGTGTGTGTGTGTGTGTGTGTGTGTGTGTGTGTGTGTGTGTGTGTATATATATATATATATATATATACACACATGCACAGTTATCTCTCTAACTCTCTCTCTCTCTCTCTATATACACACACACATATATATATATATATATATATATATATATATATATATATATATATATATATATATATACACACACACACCCACATATGTATGTAGCTCTCTATGTATGTATATATATATATATATATATATATATATATATATATATATATATATATTTATATATATATATATATATATATATATATATATATATATATATATATATATATATATATATATATATAAAGATGTAGATAAATAAATACATACCTGTGGTAATTTTGTGTCTATTGTGCTTTCAGCAATAGATCCAGTACACGAAACAGCTTTCTCATTCTTTAGATCATGTTTATTTATAAGGATAAAATAAAAGTGCTATTTTGGAAATAATAGAAACACTTTTTTCCAGAGTTCAGTTCCGAGTTGCAATAACAAAGCCAAATATTTGCAGTATTCCTGAATATCACAAATGAAAGCAGTGCTTATAGTTTAGAATATTTTCATCAGGAATTACTACATGAGTATGGGCAAATTCCACTAGTTTAGTGACATCTCCATTTCACATATTCAAATTCATAAACACCTTCCAGATTTCAGAGTCCATGGACACTTTCTAGACTGACTTCTGTAACTCTCTGGAAACTCTTGTTTGGTACTGCCTCTCTGGATCTCTCTTTTCTCTCACCTTGGTTCAGAAATCTCTTCCTCAATGATAGTGGTCCTGATATTGCTCTAGAGGCAGCTATTACCCAGTAATTGCTGTGATGATGCTTTTCCTGTCAGTTTGATATTGCCCGCTTGTTTCTCACTCCCTGACACATTCTTTTTTGCAGTCAACAGTGCAATTCCCTCACTGAATGCGATAACCTGCTGAGTTTTGAAAAATCCTCTTTTCAGTAAGGTCCGGAGGAAAAACGTTTCAAAGAACATAGATATACAGCTTAGAGTTGATATGCCCTTGATGCATCTATGTTATATAGATACAACCGGGCAAGTAGTAGTCACTATTATAATTATCTGCACACATCATTCACATTCTAGTAAATCATGAGATTAAGACAAAAAGAATGCACTTATATTTATGAATGTGTTTAAAATAATGATGGTCTATTTCAAGAACATAAAGGGAAATTGGGTAGGCTTAAAATGGCCCGTCAGGGCAGCTATTTGAGTACATCCCAATGAACCCAATATAGGTCATGGGGTTAATTAAGAAGAAAGCCTGGTAATGATGGGTAAAAATTGATAGAGTGTTTGAAAATGGATGTTTACATAGTATGAGGAGCATTCATGTAACAGTGGAAGGAGTGGAGGAATGTGAGATTTAGAATCATGCCACTCCATTGTCCAGATTTTCGCAGAATGTCCAAATTTTTCTTCATATTTTTGGTCTCTTCCTCATAATATTTGTGATTTTCTTGACTTTTGTGGCAAATCATTGAGTAATGGATTCCCTAAATTATGATACACATTTGAGTTTCAGACTTCATATCCTTCAGAAAATGCATGGTAACAGAACACCTTTTATTTTATCAACTGTTTAAGTTTATAAGAGCAATATTTAAAAAATGTCCCTATTTTGGGGGCTTTGCCCCCATTATTTTTGGCTTTGTCCAGATTTGTATTCTTTGAATGATGGATTAGAATGCAGTGCTTGTATTATATGTGCTTTGAGAAGTTGCTAGGAAGAGTATTTGGCCAGCTCTGAAGAAGAGGGGTAGTGAGGTGTGGATGGGTTGAGAAAGGGAACAAGGTTATCTGGGGGAAAGAGGTGTAATTTTATGTTTTATTAGGAAGGCATTGCTATTACAATATTAGTGGTAGCTACGTTGGTAGGAGGGAATATACTGGGTACCTTAGTAATGCATTATGACCCTAAATCTAACCCATAACCCAGTCTTTGTCCATAACCCAAACCCTGCATTTTACCTCAAAAGCCCATTTCTGTAACACAATCACTAAACAAGACAAGTTCAGAAAGAAAAACACACAAGACCACACACGTGATGTATTAAATCTATCCCCTTACCTAACCCTAACCTACATATTATAGCAAAACCACACTGAAGCTATGGCCTTACCTAAACCTTACCCTAACTCTAACCATATACACTTGCACACATACACTAAAGCTATGCTCTGCCCTAACCCTACTGCTAACCGTAACCCTCAAATACATGCACATATACCCCTATGTCTACCCAAACTGAACTTAGCTTTCCTGGTAAAACAGACTATCAAAATTTCAAGTATTTGACAGTTCAAACATTCAGCAAGTCAAACTGCCTCTTTAAATTATTAAACAAATGTACATTTGATAAATTGCAGGGAAATCATACATATATATATATATATATATATATATATATATATATATATATATATATACACACACACACACACACACACACACACACACACACACACACACACACACACACACATATATGGATCTACTTTCTAATCTCAAAAGACCATAACTGCAAATTTCACTATGTTGAGACAAAATGTCTAAAACACAATAACCTGAAACTCCAAAACACCAACTTTTAAAACATTGAAAAATGTAAGACAAACACAACCTGCCTCCCTCTACCATGAAAAACCAGACCAGCAAATAAACCAACAACAACCTATTAATCTATGTTTAAGCAGGGGGAACAAGCCCTCCTGCACGCTCCCCCCACAAAATTATGTATATCAATTCTGAGGTCACACTACCAGTAAGAAAACTACTCATCAAACTTCCCAACAACTAAAAATATAAAACAATTCTCTTCCAAAGCCTTAAACACTGAACACCTACTTTAAGCTTTCATATACAGCCACACATTGGTCACCATATCTATATCCCACAAACCACTACACCTTAAAGGAACAGCATGCAATTCACAGCAACACTGTAC
>NC_056739.1:1668821089-1668843589 GCF_019279795.1 Protopterus annectens
TACTTCTCTAGACAAACTTTCAGGCCACTGCCAGATTTCAGAACCCTAAATCAGCATATAAGAATCAATTATATATAATTTAATATCAAGTTCTCCAATTCTTATGTACAGAATCAGAGATAAAACTATATGTATTTAAGGACAAAAACCCAAATAAGGGACACCTTTTAAATGTTATCCTAGACTTAAAAAGTTAAGTAAGAGAATTTTCTAAAGTAAGCAAAGTATGCAACTGTGAAAATTGTATTATTGCATAGTTTTTCTTGGTGAGTGTGTGTGTGTGTGTGTGTGTGTGTGTGTGTGTGTGTGTGTGTGCAAGTGTGCAGTAACTCACCCCCTTTTCTTAAAAAGTCACTACTTTTAGAAAAGAAAAAAAACATTTTGAGCCAAAATCATTAACATCTCTGATAATCATGTGCACTATAACGCTAGTGGTAATGATACAAAGTGCTTGCTTTAACTCGCATATTATACATTTGTTGTGGGGTTATGATGACTGGTATTTTGTGATTTTCAAAAACACAAAGGACTGAATCTCAGAAAGCTAGATTAAATTGGCTACGGATGCATTTTCCTCATAGAGAACATGTCCAGCATGGAATCATACAGCCCTGGAGACTGTTGTAAAGGTCAAAAGTGCTGTATATGGTATTGATTACCAACAAGCTTTCTGCTCTATACAGTCTGCTTTCCCTTCTGACACATGCAGTACCAGACAGTTTAATTTATCTAACTGTTCCTTAGTGACTTATTGTGAGTAGGTTGTGGAATTGTGCTAATACTAAACTACAAGTGTGGCATCCACAGAAAATATTTTCATTATGAAAAGTACACATTTGAATTCTGATTAGTCAAGTAACTTTTCCCAGACGATTTAATTTGAGTCATTGAAAGATCAGTGCATTTCCACTTTGCCTCAGTTATTGCTGTCAATTAAGACAAATTAAAATGTTGTACAATGTAATAAATCAAGCATAAAGACTGGCATGGAAACTCATGAGTGTGCCTGCAGTAACCTGATAGACAGTTGGCAATGCTCCCTGACAGTATTCAGACTTACAAAAGTATAAATGTAGAGCAAAATATTATTATTATTAACACTTTTCAGAGCCTGTGGCCTCTTCCTGCTTATGTGTCAAAGGCACAGGTTCATTCTCACAGTTGGGCAATATGTCCTAAAGGAAGAGTTCATTTCTGAAAAATGCATGAGATATGATTGATAGTTTTGAGACCTTAGTGTGGTATGCGCCATGACTTTTAGATATTGCTCTTTTTATAATATGTATTTAAATTCAACTCAGATATCAACAGAGGTATGCTGTTATGCTGTTATTACACTAAGATTATGCGTTCTAAAGGAAGTAACGTTATTGTGGAGTTATTGAAGGAGGGAGCTGTATAATATAAAAGTGTCATCCAGCACTACATCCAAACTCTTAACTATTAACTAAATAAACAAAAACTAACATTTAAAAAAGAACCCACTTTAATAATGAATTAAAAGGCATAGGTTTCAAGCTTAACAGGCTCTTCAGACTCAAAAGAGTTACAAATCACATGGTCTGATGAACCTGTTGAGTTTAAAAGCTGACTGTTCTTAATTCATTATTAAAAGTGATTATTCCAAATTCATACTTCTATCTGTCTAGAATTCTAGCTATTTAATTGCACTGTTAACAAGCTGCTTGCTATTGGCAAGAGTGCAGGATTTGATTTTTTTTGCCCCCATTTGCTTGTTGTAGGGCTTAGCAAGTCACTTTATGAGACAGCGTTTACTAATAATGTCCATAAAAGGGTCACTTTTTTCCAGTGGTCTCACATGAGTAACACAGAGAATTACGAGATGGTTGCTAATCATAGCCTGCTTATTATGTGTTCTTGACATGGATGCCCAGAAATTCACCTCATGAGTGAAGCTTGCAAGGTGAATTTCTTGGCACCCATGTCAATAACATAGTTAAGGGATATGATCGTAGACTCCATCTTAATTCTTTGCAGTACATGGAACTATATCTGCTCCATGTACTGCCAGTTACAACAAAAAAACAAGAAAAGGAAAAAAAGCACTAAGTGCTTTGTCATCTTTCAAAGCCATAAAGCACTTACCAAGCGTTGTCAAGAAGACAGTATAGCACAATCCCTTGTGTTACACCCACCCTGCCATGCTTTTCAAATATCCAGATTTTCACAGAATGTCCAGATTTGTGCCTTAAATGTTTGGACTTTTTTTCATAAAATATTTTGTTTTTGGACAAGTCAGTGAGGACTGAAGACACTAAATAATGACATGCACATGAGTTTCAGACTTCATATTCTTCAAAAATGCTAACAAACACACATCCTGTCATTCTAGATACTTTCCAAGTTTATGAGAGGAAGTAAGGGACACATATCAGGACAGACACAGATGTGTTTCTATTCTGCCACTGTCTTTGCTGGTCAGGACTGGCAGATTTGACTACTTAGAACAAAACAAGATCTTACCAAGTTAAGTAGGGAGTGCTTGACATTTGTTAAGGTTGCATCTCGCACTGTAGTAGCCCTTAACTGATTTGTCTTTATCCAGATATCGGGAAGTAAACATCACATGCCACGCACTACAAATGTACAAAAAATAAACTATCTTTAACAAATGTGTAGAAAATGTTTAAAAAAGTCTTGCTAGCTCGCTATCTATTGACCTCTCTATCACAGTACGATAATGTTACCCTAAAAACACTCTTGTTTTTAAGAAAATGAGTCTACATTGCATTGAATAGTCTTATAACAACCTGTTAATATTTCAGATCTACCAAATCTGCCACTGAAGTGAGAAACAAGTAAAGCAATGAATTCTTACCTTTTTATTAAAAAAAATAAAAAGTACAAAATCATTACTTTCAAGCATCTCAGTTGTGTGAGAGTTTGATAAGTTTGTATTGAGTTTCAAACACTGGAAGGAAAGGCTATTGTGTTGTTTTAGTATTTTAAATTTGATGGCTTAGTTATATATCTCTAAGAGAAATGCAACATAAATAGTAGTGTGGGAGACCACTAACAGATTAGTTTTGATGACTCCTTTAAAAATGTGATGGCCAGTCGCTGGCAGGCTTAAAATTAGATCTCCATATAGTAAAACATGATGAATGAAAAGCAATATCAGTTTGGCACCTTCACTGTTGCAACCCACTAGCACACACTTGCCAGAGTTTAATTTTCGTTTTGTTGTACAGAAACTGATTCCGGTGGAGAAAAATATATACAGCTGAAGTGCATTTTGGGAGCGGAAACTCTTAAAGATGGAGTTAGTGGGATTTCTTAGGCTTTTACATCAGTGCACAGTGTTGCTATCCTCATTACTGCTAATACCATGAGTGTCTTTTTTACTGTATCTTTGAAGGTTCAGCTTTACTTTCCACCTGTTTCCCAGCTGCATTGGCTCACTGTTAAATTTCTCCAAATCTTTTAGGTTTCTAATACCTTTATAGGAATGGACCCCATTCCTAAGTCAAACTATGATAAAAGTTCATGAAATTGGTATTGTTTCAGTCTTTGATTTTAGACAAAAGTGCTCTTTGCAGCTCCTGCTTTGTGCCCAGAACTGATACCTTCTGCAGTTCATACAGGGTTACATGTATTTGTAACATATCTAAATATGAGTGTAAATTCTTTTTACTAGACTCTTTGCTCCTACTGCTGTTGGAACTGTCTGTGTATCCTTCTTCCACATTGCCCTTGTTTCTGCCTGCTAGTCCTGGTATTTTATGACTTTGTGTCTCTCTACATGTAAGACACTGTAATCTGTGGATGTAGCAATTTCAGTGATCAATGCCACTTTTGTCTTCTTTTCATGGACTGGTATATCTAGTTTTCTCACATCTTTTTTTTCAACTGATGGTAATCTGTATTCCCATGTGATATGAACTTCATCATTTTCTATAGTGCTTTGCGTCTCATGTTTCCAGTGCATCTCATCTTCTATAATGTTTGCACAATAACCATTGCAACAGTCTTGCCAGATTGTTATTTGTTTAAGTATACATGCCTTCTACCATTAGTGTATCACACCTAGCAACAAGGTGTGCAACTGTTTCCAATTCTGTTTTACAAAACCTGAATTTATCTGATTCTCTGACACGTTCAATGGACTTATAAACCAAAGGGCACATAGTGCACAATCCTGGCTAACAATATTAACATTTCATCTTTTGGTTTAAACTCACCTCTGCTTAACCATTCCTGCATTAGATCCTGATTGACATGAGGTCATTCAAGAAGTTTGCTGTACTTGAAATTATATTTATGCATTTACCACATTTTTTGCCTTCTCATCTGATCTTTCAACTTATATTTTTTCTTTTGGTTTCTGCCACATTCAGTTGCTGCCTGATTTTTATCTACTTCTGGTGTGATTTCCATTCCCACTTGATGCCAATATGCTCTTGTTAAACTAAGCAGGGAAGTCATCTTAGAGTTGTTCTCCTCATGTTTTAAAACTTTCACTATGTTTGGATCTTGTAAGGTCAGCAGATATGTATGCAGTCCTACAATTGCAGAGCTATGCATGCAATCAGTTTCAAAAAGGACCATACCTCCTTCAAAATGAGGAATATATATTCCTAGCATACACTGATTTTTATAAATCATTTGATAAGCATGAAGCATTTTTCTTGTTTTCCTGTCGAATTGATCCAATACCTTTTGGGGCCAGTAAATCACTCCGAAACTGTAAGTTAGAACAGGGATATCAAATTGGTGTATAGACTGGACTTTGTTCCTAGATGTCAGGGCTGTTTTCAGTCTTAATTTTAGTCTTCTAGAATATTCTTGAGTAAGTTTTATTTGTATTTGTTCATGTTTTATTGTTGATCCTTCATCAGTTCCCAAATATCTATATACTCCCTCCTGCTTATGTTCTTTTCTTTGCCCCAGACTGATATTTTATTGGTACTGCAGCTTTTCTGTTTTTAAGGGTTTTTTTTGCACATTTATGAAGACCAAATGACATTCTTATATCATCTGAGAAAGTTTTGACCACTTGCAGTTGTACTTTCATTCATTAGCTGATGAACTATACAGTTTTAAATCATCAACTAAAACAAGATGAGAAGTCCTTACACTTTGTTGTTTTCTGTGAGCCAAATTGTAGCCATGGTATAATCTGTTAAGTTGACAGCTAAATAGGTTAAGGGTAAGACAAAAGAGCAACAGTAACAAAGAGTCACCCAGGAATATCCCCTTTCGAATTTTTATCTCTGGGATAATAATTTGTCCTGTATCAAGGCTTAGCTGCAAAGAGGTTTCCTACTGCTTCATGGTCACTTTAATGTAATTGATCAATGTAGGGTGTATCTTATACATTTGTAAGCACTCTTTTATCCATGAATGTGGGATGCTACCAAATGCATTTTTGTAGCCTATCTATGCCATACTTAAATTCTTCCCCTTTTTACAATTTTCCATTATGACTTTATTTAACAACAAATGATCCTTTGTTCTACATGACTTTATTTTGTTACCCTTTTGTTCTATTGCTATGATTAAGTTTTCCTCTAAATAACTATAAACTCTCTCAGCATTAATTTCAGTGTCTACAGTATACATCATTGGAAGGCAAGTTACTGGCCTATAATTTTTAAGATATCTTGCAGGTTCAATCTTAAGAAGGCGAATTATTTTCCTGCTGTTAATCCGGTTGGCATCTGTTCAGGGTCCACGTATAAATAGTTCTTACTCATGGCTAAATATTAATGTAAAGATGTTAATACTTTTATCCCGAAGTTAGGGTGCATCTGGGCCTGGAGTTTTCCTATTAGGTGCTTTTCTTAATTTTATTTCAATGTCTCTGGCCATTATTTCATCCCATTTCATATCCTGTAGATTCTTCTATTAATTCAGTATCTTTGTTAGATTCCACAAGATCTTCTTAGATATTTTTCCAATGTATGTCTATTTCTTCTTTTTTTTTGGTGGTGTTTGTATTTATTTTACTTTGTTCCCCGTTTCCCTATAAAACTTTTTTGTGTCATCACTAAATTGCTTATTTTGTACTTTTCCTTTATATTTATCTGAATATCTTCTAAGTTTTTCTGACAAAATGAATGACATAAAGCCAAACAAGTTTTCTCATAGGAAACCATTTCTCATGTGATTTTCATTTCTGAACCAGCAATGATTCCGTTTTTTTAAGGAGATTTTTTAGTTGGTGCAAAACCTTATAAATACAGCAGTGATTACCATTCCTGCTATGTTTTGTTCAGGCTGATTCTCATACATACCTACATATTATATGGGAAGGGTTGTAAGTTTTGTAAAGTATTTTATTTTATAGTAATACACCATGCTACTATGTGAGTTGCTCTTGTATTTGTTCAAGATTGGCATTATTTGACCACAAAAACAAAGTTGAAGTGATCAAACATCATAGTATGAGTATATCCTAGCAAAGTCTACATTGAAACAAATTAGGCACTACTGTTGCTCCATGGCTGTATTTATTTTGTAGATTATACATTTAAAAATGTAGGGATCTAGACCTCTTCTGCAACATTAACAGAATGGTTTGTAGAAACAGGAATATTTTTTGAAAGGATACTACCAATGTGGAACAGATTCCCCATCCCCCCATCCACATAAAATAAAGTACATCCCTGTCCATTTTTCAAGTGCAACTTAGATCTGTGGATGTGAAGCAGAAAATGTACCTCAGAACTTCCCCCTGTACTACAAATGGACAGAGGCAGCTCCTAAATGCTTTATCCTCTTCAAAAGGAACCTTGATGATTGGATGGGAGAAAGGAAATTCACCCCGGTGATCACGTCAGTCACCCTGCTAGACAGGGGTCCAGGGAAGTAAATAGTGTGGGAAGAAATAGCCAGGGAATTGTTATGGCTAGGCTTGTATAGGCCCTAGGGCTTATAGCCTAGTACCAGCCTATGAACCTATGAACCTATGCATGGATCCCATCAAATTATCTATGGAATGAACCCAGTTTTTTTTTATTAATTATCGACAATGGGATGGGTAAGGCCAGTATATAACCAAAATGAGATGAGTTATTTTGAGTACAAAAAGGGAAACTTGTTACATTTAAAATTACCTGTTAGACTAGTACTTACCTATGAAATTATGAACCTATGAAGTGCTTTTGTGTCCTTTAATCATATTATGGTAGTCTTTTACAAATTTTTGTTTTGTTTTGTTGTATTCTTTGATTACACAATGGTACCTTTTTGCAAAGCAAAGTATTTTCTGTTTTGTTTTTAATAAGTTAAAGATTCATGCATCTCTCGGTCTGTCTTTCTTCTAGCTACTTCCTTATTTCTGTGTATATATATATATATATATATATATATATATATATGGATCTAGAACTGTTGAACAAAAATTCAACAGTCCGAATCCACCATCACCGAACACACTTTAACAAAAGTGCTTTCACTGAAAAAGTGCTTTTGTTAAAGTGTGTTAAAAAAAATAAATAAATAAATAAACATTACATTTACATCCCCACACCCCCCTACTTTTATATTCTCACTCCGAGGTCGTACTACAGTGGGGAAAAGGGAATTTCCCTTATCCCCACTGTAGTGCGATCTCCACAACAGGCATACTTACACAAAAGTGCTTCTTTGGTGCAAAGCACTTTCGCGTAAGTATGCCCAGCCGTTTCACATTCGGTGAATTTCTGATTTCCCATCCGTTGGTCAAAGTTACATTTAAATGAGCTTAGGGATGGACTCTGCTTTATATGGATGGGTAGCCTATTCCAGATCATGGGGATCCTCTGATCACATATTTGTCTCACTAACATGTCTTATTTTGAAATCCTTGGATCTAGTGATTCTGATGCTGTTCATTTTGCAGATGTGTAAAAGGACCATCAGCACTGGATCAAAGTATGCCTTGCATGCCAGGCATAGATTGCCTCTCAGTACCTCTTAAGAGACTGAGTACAGTGACAGGGTTTTAAGGCAATCTATACAGCCCAATGCATTTATGTCCTAGATTCTCCTAGTAAGGGACCTTTGTGGGCATTCCAACTGTTACATATGTCTGGTCAGGAGCATGCAGAAGTGGGTATTATATGTGATGATGGGTCTGATAAGGGTTGTATAAAGTGGCACTGTGACTTTCTTGGACCTGGATGCCATGCCCTTACTTATAAGTAGGGCAACACAGCATGATTTCTTACTACCTTGGCCACATGTTGGTCAAAGACCAGATTACTGTCTACATAAGTTCATAGATGCAAGACTATTGGGTCAACTTTTACATGTGTCTTATCAATGGAGCAATTAGTCTGGGTAGCAGTTTTCCCAAAATGCACTATAATGCATTTCCAGGCATAGAATTTTAATCCATGATTTTAGGCCCTCTTATAAGATGTTTGTTTCATGGGGAAGTCTATAAGAGTTCCTATTTTGCAGTCATCTGCAAACTTAGACAGAAGCCCTTGACATTAGCCTTTACCTCTGAGAAGTAGATGCCAAATAGGACTGGTTTCAACATGGAGCCCTGAGGTACCCCTCTGATGACTGGTCTCAGAGGAATTTCTGGCATGACAAGACATATAGTAAGTATGTCGGCAGTAGAAGACATACACTGCCAAATAAAAATGAGTATCACAGAAGTACATATGAACAAATTCATAAACATTACTACAAGGTGTACATGAGGCTCAGAGGCAGCCCCTCTGAAGTGCTTTGACACAAAGACTTACAACACCAGGGTAGTATGTCTCTGCAGTCTAGGGAAAATACATATGCTAATTAGCCATGTGTTCTCCCTCTGGTAAGCCATTTATACATATGAGTGATTCTGAGAATCATTGAGCTGGTAAGGTAGCTCAGCCACTCCTGACTATTCACAGTACTGACCATGAACAGACGGCAGTGTTCATTCTTTGAAATAAGTACTGGGGAGTTTAATAGTCAGGTGTTGTTAGGGAGTGTGTCAGTGTGCGTATGTGTGTGGATGCATGTATGAGTGTACATATGAGTGTGAGTCTAACTGGGAGGTAACAGCAGACCAGGATAGTGAGGCAATAGATTAGGTAGATAAGTGTGTGTGTGTGTGTGTGTGTGTGTGTGTGTGTGTGTGTGTGTGTGTGTGTGTGTGTGTGTGTGTGAGTGTGTGTGTGTGTGTGTGTGCGTGTGTCTGTGTGTGTGTGTCTGTGTGTGTGTGTGTGTGTGTGTGTGTTTGTATGAGTACACATGAGTGCAATTGGCTGTGTGTGTATGTTTGTATCAGTACACATGAGTGTGTGTGTGTGTGTGTGTGTGTGTGTGTGTGTGTGTGTGTGTGTGTGTGTGTGTGTGTGTGTGTGTGTGTGTGTGTGTGTGTGTGTGTGTTTGTATGAGTACACATGAGTGCAATTGGCTGTGTGTGTATGTTTGTATCAGTACACATGAGTGCAATTGGCTGGGGAGGGGGCTCTGTGTGTGTGTGTGTGTGTGTGTGTGTGTGTGTGTGTGTGTGTGTGTGTGTGTGTGTGTTTGTATGAGTACATCTATGAGTGCAATTGGCTGGGGAGGGGGCTGTGTGTGTGTGTGTGTGTGTGTGTGTGTGTGTGTGTGTGTGTGTGTGTGCGTCTATGGATCAATGTATGAGTACATCTGTGAGTGCAATTGGCTGGGGAGGGGCTAGGTGTGTGTGTGTTTGTGTGGGTGTGCACATGCGCATGCGCATTTGAATGTGTGTGTATCATATGCGGAAGAGTGAATGGTGGGTTGTCCATGCAAGCACTATGCTGCTACCATGACTGTTAATTACAGCATTATCAATTTGAACTTGAGGTAGTTAAGGGCAATTCAGAGGCACGCAAATTAGCTGATAATGAGGTCTTTCCTCATTGCGGCTAATATGTCTGTGAACTGGAAATTTCCACATTGCTGAAACAGGGCCATTTTACTGTAGCCCTTAAAAAGAGCAGCTGGGTTTTTTAAAAATCCTCAACATATTTTTTTTTCCAGATTCAACACCATTTTTTATTGATTTATTTAGTTATTTGATAAGTTAAATCTTTTTCATCCTGCATTTTAGTAGCATGATTCCAATATTTCCATAATAGGTGCTTGTATTGTGTGTGAACTTTGTGGCTTCAATAGTTTGAAAGTGAATGTCTTTCTTCAAGTAATCTTTCCTTCAGAAAGCTGAGGATATAGGAAGCTGGATACATTTAGAAAAAGTGATGTACATTTCTTAGGGACTTCTAAAGGAAAACATGTCATTGCAAATTTTTTGTTTCAAATATCGTATACATGAATGAATGATATATATATATATATATATATATATATATATATATATATATATATATATATATATATATATATATTTTTTTTTTTTTTTTTAAGTAAAAAATAATAACCTGACTGGCAAAGAACTCACTAACAGCTGAAATAGAGATCTATATATTGAGGCTGTGTAAATACTAATGGTTGTTGTACAATCTAGTTTGAACCATGATAAGGTGTTTTGTAGTTCATGATCTACATTTAATTATGAAAAAAAAAACATCAGCAAAGTAATCTTGAACTTTGCCATACATTTGTTGGTCCTCTACACTGTAAATGTTAAAGTCTATGTTTATGGAGTCCCAGACATGATTTGTGCTAAGGGTTTATACACTTTGTTGTATTATATCACCAGCCTGTGCTGACTACTGTAACATTAAATGTGTCCCTTTTTTAGATCTGTTCATACTCTTAAGACTTGGCTTGGTACTAACCTGAGTTTGGGACAAGTTCACGTGTCTTCTCTACCTGCAGTTCTTCTCTGTGTGACTGCTCCCTGGCTTACTTATTCACCAACTGCTGTCTTACGGCATTTACTTTCTTTACCATTTGTTGTTTCGGCAAAGCTTGTTCCTTCTAGAACAAGGTAAAGTACAGAAAAATTCCTTTGGAGTTTGGAATAATGCGCACTTTTCTACTGTACTTTTCACATAGTTTTCCCCCTTTGCTCATTAAAAAGCAATCTCCATTCATTTTTTTTTTCACTTAGCATGCAGTCCTATTTCTAACATATTATCCTGCCATCCTGTAGTCACCTTTGATTTTAAGCAAACATTAAATGACAACCATTCACTTCCAATAAATATTAATCTTTTCGCTTTTTCCTGGATAGGAGTCACCACAGTGGATCACCTGTCCACTCATGACTGGCGGTGGAGTTTTACAGTGTCAAGTTGTCAGCGTAGCACCCAACCTTCCACAGAAGACACACACATGCCCAGGGCCAATTTAGAGTATCCAGTCCACCTACAGCATGTGTTTGGGAGAAAACCGGAGCATCAGGAGGAAACCCACACAACCACAGAGAGGCCATGCAGACTCCACACAGCAGACACCCCAGGCAAGGATCTAACCAGCAAAGCGCTTGCTGTGAGGTGGCAATGCTAACCACTGCACCACCATGGCCACCCACCCACTTCCAATAAATAAGTACATAAAAATAAAAGTTGCCATGCCTTGCCTTCATGATGACTTTACAGTAATCACTATGCCATTAGAAGAATTCTGTAATTCTTGTAATCATGGTTTTATTACAAGTTCTACTGCAGCTGCTGGTTTCCAGGAACAAAAAGAGATGGTGCTTCTTTTATCTGTGTTGCATTTTTCTTTCTGAGAACTGATTACTGGTAGACAATGCGTTCTATTTTGATATTTCCAACAACAGATGGCACATTCTCTTGCTTTTTCTTCTGACTATAAATGCAATAAATATTTGCTTCTTAAGACTTGTTTTTCCATCTTAAGCAATGGTGTAGCTAGGCATACTCACTGTAGTCAAATTAATACATCACTTTCTGAAAAGCTCTTGGAAACTTTATTTATTTTATTATTTATTTTATATTTGTTGACTGGGCTAGTCCAACTGGATATATGTCCATTTTAAGTAGAGGCCCGGGGAGAAAAGCTCCAATGGTTATTACAAGTTTAAACAGCAATAGGTAATACAATAGTATAGGCAAAACAGAGTTAGTTAATATATGTAATATACAAATATGATAGGAGCAAAAACGAAAGAGAAATAATAAAATGTCTTAAAAAATGAAATAAAACGTTTTTTTTTTTTTTTTTTACAATGGTCATGCAGTATATATGAGATAACATTTATCTACATAGATGTTATGTAAAGGGATAGCTATCAAGGATACAGGGAGAAGAGAATGAAAGAATTATGGTAGAAGAAAAGAGAGAGAGGAAGAAGGAAAGTTAATCTGGGTTGGTACAGGAGCAAAGCCAGTGATTATTGAGATGCATTTTCAGTTGTCTTTTAAAAAGTGGTAGTGCGGACAAAGATGAGATATCAGAGGGTAGTTTGTTCCATGTTTTTCCAACAGAGTTGGAAAAGAGGCAGTCACCTGCAGAGTTATTTGATTTGGGAGTATAAATCAGTAGTTTGTTTGAAGAACATAGGTGTTTCATGTTATTGTATGGTGAAATGAGGTTAGAGAGTATTGGTATTTTAGTTGGTTGATATAGAATTTTGTGAGCTATTAAGAGCTGTTGAAGTATGAGCTTGTTGGGAAGTTCAAGCCAGCCTAGTTGTCTTAAGTTTAGGCAGTGGTGAGTTCTAAACTGGGATCCTGTAGCAAATCTAGCAATATTATAGTAAGATGTAGCAAGTTTCTTGAGGTTGTTTTTGGAGAGATTAGTGTAAATGGGGGAAGCATATAGAAGAGTAGAGATAAGATGAGATCTGGCTAAGGTGGTTCTTGCTTCAGGTGTAAGGAAGGGTTTAATTCTGTAAAGGGATCCAATTTTTTTGTTAACTAATTTTATTGTGTTGTTGATGTGAGAGTCAAAGCTTAGATTATTGTCAACAGTTATTCCTAGTAATTTTGTAGTTGAATCTGGAGAAATGAGAGTGCTATCAGTGGAAGTGAGAGTGAAGTTAAGTGGGGTAGAGTACACGATGTTTAAAACCTTTTAAACTAAGTGATATAAGTTATGCTTATATGTTAGACATGCACCTCTAAAACGGTAGTTTTATGGTTATAGGTGGTAACAGCTGAAAATAATGGATCTCTTTCTTGTGCGCATAAAGACAATATTTTGTGGGTTAAGTACATTTTTAAAGGACAAGAATATGGAAAACAGGATGTGCAGAAAGCAATAGTGGTCAGTGGGCAAAATCATTAAATTATATCTTATTAAAATGTGGAAAGAGATTGAAGTCCTTTATGATCACAAGAAGCAGATATCATGATCCTTCACAGCAGTTGGAATAATACAGAAACTGCAAGCTATTAACCTATCAGTCTGTGTCCAGATGTAAGGAAACTGAAATCATTACAGAAGGAAACAATTTTAAAATATCTGAAAACCTTTAGCCTGTTAGTCAGAAGACCAAGAAATCCTGAACTAAAAAAGCAATTCCATTCTACACAGCTCTAATTCACTAAAACTGACTCAATATCTAGGGAAGTAGATCAAAAAGGGATAGCAGATATAGTCTATTTAAGGTATTTTACAAGACTTTGCATAAAGGACTAGTGAAAAATATGCTTTGAGTGTTTTCAGGCATTAGCATGGCTTTAACTCTGACTATATGTTATAAAACTGATGCTATATGGAATTCACTCATATGAAAATGTGGTAACACATACTTTGACACGAAGGAAAATGTGGTTGTTCTTTTCAATGCATTTTTTGTCAGCCATATAAAGGGCCAGTAAGTGACACTTTCTGTCTGAGTGATTACACCAAGTTAACAAGATGTAAGCCTGTATTACGTAGTTCAAGGTGATTACACTAACTAAACAAAATGTAATCTGTATTACAGGGCTCAAGACAGTCATCGAGTGATTAAACTAACTAAACAAGGTACCACCTGTATTACACGGTTCAGGACACATCCTTACATTTACTTGCAGATTAAGGTCGAGCACTTATCTGCACAGTCTTTTCTTTTTTCAGATTCAGCTCTCTATCCAAGTGTGTTCTCAGAGTCACACAGTAGGCAAATGTCAGCTGGGGGAATCAAACCCTTGACTATAGTAAAGCAGTTTGATGATAACTCTTCATACTAATCCTCTACATTATCTGTTGTACCATGAATTCTTAACTGTCTCTTGACCAAATTCAGTTTGTAGAAAAGGCAAAATGTTGAAATAGATAAACCATATAGCATATTAGGAATTAAATATATATATTTTCCAGTAGAAAATCCTTCTGCACTCCAGTTTCTTCATACTTATATGCTACACACATATTCCTGAACAGGTAAAACTTGAATCAATACAAGTTTCAATCACATTGGATAACTTTGTGATTGAATATACCTTCAACTGTCTCCCTGCTGACCATACAATGATATTGTAAAGAAAGGGCATATGTACTTTACAAGACATGTGATTGTTTATATATAGTTATTACTGTTTATTTTTAAAGTGAATCATGCAGCTGGAACATTAAGGGCATGGAGAAACTGATATCATCTGCAAATGATATAATATCTCTAGTATATAATGTCACACAAAAGCATTAACATAGATATGCCTACTAGCCATTTATGTTATATTCATTAAAATAGATTAAAATAGAGACACCTGGGGATTCAAGAAACTTAGTGTAGGCTTAGCATGAAGTCTACATGGAGTTTACATGTTTGCATGATGAGCAGCAGTGCTAATCACATGTGTATGCTGTGCACCTTGTTTAAATATAAACAAGTGTGGCTTTCTGGCCAGCAACAGTTCTGCTGGGCAAGAAACTGTGTATAGCAAGACGGGCAACAGCAGTCATGTAAACCTGTTTACCTACAGGTAAATTAGGTTTGTTGGATTGTGCAGAGTACCACAATAATTACCAGGGTTATTAATAAAGCAATGTATATCATTTCAACACTTTACATGAAAGTGTATACAGTGCAGAGTATTGTGGAAACTGGTGTTAGACATACTGAATAAAGGTTGTGTAACTGATCAGTAAGGATACATAGACTGGAGTATAAATAAATAGTCATTGGAAGTGTGTATATTGAAGAGGGGCACATTGGTAAACTGTAGGAATTAACACAGGGGAAGATGGCAGGACAGCAGATGAGGGCATGTCAATGAAGACAGTTGTAACATGAGCAGTAATCACATATTGACATGATACAGTATTGACTGCACAGTTATTGTATATTATATGATTGTCACACAAGGTGACATATCAATGGAGTGGCTACTTTGTGATATAAGCATCCTGACATGAACAATGGACAGGGCATATACGGGAGATGGTATACACAATAAGGATTATGTGCATATTGTGAAGCTGTGCAAAATGAGTTGCCTGAATATGAATGTAATGTCTCAACTAAGCGGGACACATAGTAACAGACCCATGAACAACAGTAGACAGAAGCATGCGCAATCAAAGACAATATCAGAATAATACCAGCAGTAATCCCATGTCTTCCACATAGTATATGTGGTTGAAAGTGATCATAGATGGTTCTGCAAGAACTCACTTGTACAACTATTATGATTCATCAGCAATCTCTGAGGGGAATCAAGCACACATCCCACAAAATGTAACATTTGCCAGAGATGTTTGGAGGGTCAATGTTACACCTGTATTAGAAATAATGAGCATTCCTGGCTAGTTGACAGGTGTGCATACCACTTGTCCTACTCATGGGGGGGGGGGTGCTGTCCATATTGTACTTATCTTGTGAATTTGCGTTCATAATGGAACTAATCCCCCATGAGTTTCCTTCATCTACCAAGTCCCCATGGCTATGGCATCAATCCTTTGTGTGTGTTTATACTGTATGCATTATACCAATATCACACTTGGATTCAATGATTGTCCACAATTTGCAATCTTCCACAAAGCTGGTTGGAGAAAAGAAGTGTAAGTCAGTTTTGATGTCTGACACTTCAATAATGGACTGGAAAGGGCCTAACACAGAGCCCTGAGGTTCAGACCTGGTCACTGGTCTCTAGATAGAGGTGACTACACATACTGCAACATATTTCTCCTGTCACATTTGTTTTTCAGTTGTCTACCCACTTGGTGTCGTAGATGTTTATGGCCACTTGTGATAGTTTCTCTGTAATACCTGATTGTTGATCTGTGTCAAATGTCTTGGCCAGGTCAAGTTACACAGGATAATAGTGTTGTCATCATGCATGCCCTTGCAACCTTCTTGAAAAAAAGGGAATAGATGTAACAGGCATACTGTAGCCTAAACAAATGAAATGTGGGTTTAGTACACGTTGGGACATTACTTGTGTCCTTTTAAGGAAGGTCCATGATGACTCCTTGGCCTACCTCACAGATGAGGAAAGTCAGGATGAGTCTAAAACTCCATGGTGATGGTCCGCCTGAGTCAGAAGGATACATGTTGCTGTACACCCTTCTATGGGACCATAGGCTATATGGATGCTGTGTTGACATACAGATCCAACTTTGTCTGGTAGATCAGGTTTTAAGTCATGCTGTAGGCAACCTATGATGTTGTCAGGGCCTAGTGCATTTGTTTACTAGCCATAAAGAGTGCACAGATGTGCTGCCCTTCTGAGAATAAAAACTAAGTAATGCTTGCATATACACTTTGGCTGATGGCCAGTGATGACAGGGTGGTGACATGTGAGACAAACTGGCAGTTAGCAGATTGTTTGTGTCCTCTGGCTTGGTATGTCTGCTGACATCCACACACAGATCTGTGCTTAGTTGTGTATTCCACTTAACATTTCATATGTATTGGAATAAAAGATTTGGGATAAGACCTCCATACAGCCTTGGTCATCATCACATTTCACACACTGTTGGCATGCACACAGGCATACAACTAAACCAATGTCATGTACTTTCATCATTTGTACAACATATGTCTATATGTGTTTCAAGGACAAGCTCTGTTTGATTGGCTTGATGTCATTTCAGGACACATTAGAGTTCAGTTGTTTGTGACTCATACAGGAAATTTTCTGACATTAAGCATTAGTCACACAGTGGTGCTGTTGCCCACCTCAATGATCCTTGGGTGTAGCAACACAACTGCACATACAATGAATTCCACAAGGTTACAGTTGCATCGAAACATATGATACACTGATTGTGTATATCATATGCAACAACCATGTGTATGAGACATGTAATCAATATGAAATTATATTAATGTCAGTCATAGAACATTTAATGATGGTATGTAGACACATGAAAACCTGTGCCATACTGCAAATTTTACAGTGATGTTGGAATGTGAACTGTGTAGAAGGTTGATCTGCTCCACCGCAATAAACACATCCTAATACACTAACGGTATACATAAATGTGTATCATACCATGTCAACAGTTCTCAGGAGGCATATTACTACAGCTGTTATAGAAGGAACATGTACTGCAATGGCATTAATAGCCACAATACATTAACTCACATCACAGAGTATGACCCTTTTGAACCATACTGAAAATCCACACCACAAAATAGCAAATGCCAATGACAGCAACACTGATATGTCAACAGTTCATAGGGTCATAGGACATTATTAGGCTAATGGCCACATCACGTGAAATCCTAGCTATTAGTATACCCTATAAAGAAAATCCCTACATCTATATCATAGAAGATAGTAAGCCTATTTTGTGTATGTGTATACTTGTTTGATTGCATTACATCCTGCCACTGTCCATATGGGGCATGTGCACCACACCATGGCAGAATTAGCACTCACACATGCAGTGGTCTTTAGATGGTTTACAGAGGCTCATGGAAGGGCTCTGCTTCATGATGTGTGTATGCATATTTGACTAGAGGACACCCTTCACTCCTCTGCAGGAAGGATGTCATGCGGCCAGTGGAAAAAAAGAGGATGGTGGATGCATAGGGCTACATGGAAGGTTTCCAAGTGGTAGTGCAATGAAGACTGATCATACAATGCCCATAACATACTACCAACCACACCCACACAGCAGTAAACTGGACCTGATTTGAACATTACACCTATGCAAATATAGAATATGAAAGGCATACAATGTTTCAGTAGCAACACCACATATGTCTGACAGTAACACTGTCACATTGCACTTTGTGGAGTATGATAGCATCATTGTATGTTGAGGAGAACATGTTGGGAGGAGTATAGAACATGAATGTGGAGTCCCATCCCTGTGAAAAATTGTCTCAAAAGGGATAGGTGTATGTACAGATGAGCAAGTCATCTCCTGTCAAATTAGAACCCCTACATGTGTAGGTAAAATAGTTTGCAAACACAGTAGTTAATGTTACTGCCACAGCACAAGTTTGTCTTGAACATTGTTAGAGTGCATGTTATACAAGCTGACTTCATCACTGTATGCTGCAGTAAGATGTCCTGAGTAGGGTATTACATTGCTGTGGACTCGCATATCATTCTAAAATTGTCACCATAGTGAGTGCTGACTGCATACACAGTTATCTCTAGTGAGAATGAAACCCCCACCTAGCTATTTATAAAGCACAGTACTTAAAGTAAGCATCACAGTACAAGTCTGGCTTTTATAATGACAGACAACACTTTATATCTGATGACATCAGCAGTGCCTGGTGAGAAGAAGATGATAATAGCAGTGTCTAACATGCTGGTGTAAAATGGTCTCTTGAATGTTAACCGCCTGAACAAACACACACAAATGTTGACCACAGTGAGAACAGAACTCCTACCTAACTAAGCAAAGCAAAGAACTCACCACTAAAAACAAGTACCAAAGCAGAAGTCTGGCTTTTATAGTATCCAACAATACTTTATAGCTGATAACATAAGCAGTGTCTGGTGAGAAGAAAATGGTAATAGCACTGTCTGACATGCTGGTATAAAATACTCATTCTAATGTAAACCAAATCAACACACACACATACCAAATGACTACAGTGAGAAGAAAATCAGTACTTACCTATTCACACAGCACACCTCTTAACACTAGCTCCACAGAACAAGTATGACTTTTGCAATGATTTAGGACAAATCATAGTGGAAACCATCACCACTGGATGTTTGAGAGAAGATGCTGTGAGGCCTGAATGAAATGGATGTGTAGGCATGTACAACTGTAAAAATATTGGTATTCCATGGAATTGTACTGATGACTGTAGGATACACAGTTATGCTCTTCTGAAAAGACAGACATATGCCAGTTGTCTGCAGTGAGATTAGAACCCCTACCTAAGTATGTGCATAACTCAGTACTTAACACAAACACCACAACACAAGTCTGACTTTTATAATATTGCAGGGCAATTTATAGTGAATGACATAAATATTTGATGTTTGAGAGACAATATTGGGAGGCTTGTTGGAAATGGATGGCAAGCCATGTACAACTGCCATGATATTAAAGATTTGCATGTTGCCAAATTGATGAGTGTGCAAATTGTAGCATTTGCTGTTGTGTTTCCAATGTATATCTTAAAAAGACAGCTTTGCAAATTATATGCAAACAGCTGAGCACATTACTACAAGTACTGGAAAATCTGAATGTGAGTTGTCAGTATAAAGATGTACATGGAATATAAAAAAGCATTTTTTATTTATTTCTGTAGTGTAGTTAATGTATTTGGGAACACGTTCTGAGAGACCAAGTTTCAAGTGCATGGGTGCAGGTAACACATGGCTACAGTATAAATATATGTTCTTTCCTTATACAGTGCCTTCCCTTTGTGTTTTTACATGTACTTTCAAGGGATGAAAAGAAAATGAGCAAGAAAGATAAGTAATACATGCTAATGAGGACTTTCCATAGTGCACCACCTAGCGGCTGGTTTGCGGGATTGATGCCAAAGTGTATGCACATGCAAGATACACATTTATACTGCTTTTCCTATTTGCACATAGTTAAGTGATGAGCAGACATAAGCCTCTGCTTTTTCCTATTTGCACATAGTTAAGTGATGAGCAAACATAAGTCTCTGCTTCAATGATAAAATTATGAGAGTTCTATTGGTTTGCTTACCTCTGTGCAATCTCATTAAGTGAAGATGCATGGCAATCATCAGTGTGCATAGTACTGAATGCAAGAAACATACTTGCTGCTTAGATGTTGCAGCAGGTGTAAATGCATTAACAGATTTATTTTTTTTTAGACCAGATGACACAGGGTTTGAATCCTGGTCTATCAAGTAGTTTTAAATATGTATTTATAATGCAATGAAATAATTATTCTGCATTCACTCTATGTTACCTTAGAGCAGCGTGTTTAAGCAGTACTGCGTTAAGGTAACTGCACCATTGAAGAGCCGTTGGCCATCACTTGGCATTGGTGCATGATGACAAACTCTGCACAAGCACATAGGACAAAAAGTGAAGGGCTTCATTGTTTTTTTTTCACTTATATATGTGGCATGTGTTTCTATTTTTGACCAAATTAAAGGTATTAAAATGGGGTAGTTAATAAAGTGGTGAAATGGTGGGGTAAACAGGGGGAAGAACAAATGGAATGCAATATAGGACTGTGCAGGAGGGTGGTAGGAAAGAACCATAGCTAAAATGTCTAAAATGAAAATATGTAGAGAATATTAGCTGAATTTGGACTGTCACCTCAACAAAGAGGGGTGACAACAATGCAATCATGTTGTATAGCCAATTTCACCAATTCAAGTGTGTCAAGAAGACAAGTGTGCAAAGTGCAGAGCTATGTAAAGGACAATATCTTTTTTGGGGGGCAGGTGCCCATTTTTTTTTGCTTCAGTAAGAGAGGAATGTTGGGTAAGGGACATAGGTACATAGGTATTTCTGGGTCAGGTAAATAGGGCAGGTGAGGAAACAGAATCAAACAAACATCACAAATAAGACAAAACACAGGGATGGTGAGGGACCTGACAGGTTGGGAACACCAATATTGGGGTTACGAAGGGGACAATGGATGTCCATGCCCATCAAACATGGGTACAGTAAGAATCTAATCCACACCCACAGGACTATCTTCACTGTCTCCTTACTCCACTGGCTGTTGAGGTGCTTGATTTCTTCTCCTACAGACCATAAAAGAAAGTATTCTCTCCATCTGGTGTAGGTGTGCACCAATGGTGGTGTACATAAACCTTCACACCAAGCCTAGAAACTCCTGGCAGATGATAAAATCCAAACCACCACCAGTACTCCTGGGGGGGTACCACAGTACCAGCTGCTGAGGTAGAGCTACCCGATGTGGAGGGAACAAGCAGTGCAGATGCAGCAGAAGCAGTACTGCCATTTTGGGCCCCAGATGTGCTGGGCATTAGTGCAGGAGCCGGTGGAGCAGAGGCAGGCTGAGCCACAGGCATTTGCCCATCTCCATGTGCTGTAAAGCATTTTGTGATTTGTCTGAGATTGATGCCATGGAAATGTTTTCCTGACACATAGAAAAATGAAAAAAAGAGACATAAGGGTTATGGTAAGAGAAAAAAGATAATTAGTGCCATCTTACATGACATACAATGCATTATCACAATAACAAAGTATTTATCTTTACTTTTACATTTAAGTATACTTCTTAACAGCTAGAAACTCTACATAATGATTGTTCAGTGTAATCCTGGCTATGTGCATATATTGCACATATGCTTGGTCAAATTATACAGATGAAGTTAACAGGAGGGCATTTATGCCACTTCTGTTGAAATTAAATTATGTAATATTTATAAAATATTTTAGCATATATTTGTTACTTGTGGCATTGGAACCAGAGCATCTGACTAAAGTATTAGAGCTGACTCATATGGGCTTGTGCTACAGAATGAAGCATGCATGTTTGCTTTTACAGTTAGGATATGCATGCTTAATTTGATACTACTGTATAGAAGATCAATACTTTAACTAAAATAACAGTCATGCTGTGCTGCATGCATACCCTTTCCTTCCCTCAGTCTCTCTAGATGTTTAGCATGGGCCTCCTTACTTGCCTTGATCTCTTGGTTGGCTATGGAATAAAAATAAAGAACAAGAGAACAGCAATAAGCATACCAGTCTTGTGTGTGTGTGTGTGTGTCTATATATATATATATATATATATATATATATATATATATATATATGCAGCTGCCTATCTAGTTTTAATCCTGTGTATCTAAAGTCATTCAGCCACTGACTGAGTGTATCCCACTTACACCTTTTGAGATCATTATAGTGATGTCTACTCAGTTCTCCAGTGCGTGGAATGTCAGTTGCACTTCACACGGCCTTAGCCAGATTATACCATGCCTCAGACTTGTACTGGGAGTGGGTGTAGTCCCCCTGCAAGAGCCTTTGGCTGTGGCACTTTACAAGGATTCCAGTTAAGATTCTGGACTCCTCAACATCCCACATCTGTGCTATAAATTGGGAACCTTCCCATCTTCACGAGACATGTCCTACCATGAAAACAGTGATAGTTAAGAATGATTTACCACCAATGTGTGTTATCACATTTACTACTAGGGTGCAAACCTGAACAACCATGCCAACCGAGTATGTGCAACGTTAAGCAGTCAAAAACAGTGCCAAACATAGATGAAAGCAGTTTATGAACTAAAAGGGTAATGTGACAATTGGCATTAGTTTTTGGTTTGGATGCTGCTGTACC